>NC_133357.1:16254369-16444369 GCF_030506205.2 Paramisgurnus dabryanus | reverse complement strand
AAACTCATGCGCCTCGCAGTCATGGAGACCGCTTGCATGGGACAGTCTCTTAAATTTCTAATGTCACCTAAAATCCACCTGGCAGGATCTAAGAGTTTGTCATACTTTTGCTGGGGAGAAGGAGACGATGACAAGAGTCATGGTAACGGATGGTTTAGCTGCCTATGATGAGTGTTGTTCAGCACCTGCTCTTTATGAGCATTGAACTTTGGAGCTGTTTTCATGTCATGTGAGTTTATATTGAGATAAGTGACTGATGTCAGTTTATAGGTCAGTTGTACTTTGGCTGTAAAGTTTGTAAAAATGTGTTTGTAAGTAGAAGAAGGGTGGGATTTTCCACCAAAAATTTGAGGGGGGACCATGCCCCCCACCCATTATAAAGTCTGCTATGAAATAATATGCTACTTTCATACTGAAAGTAAAAACATTAAATAGTTCAGTTAAATATTCTCTTTAGAGACCATATGGCCGCATGTGTAATCCTTATCACATGCTTTGTTTTTCTCAGTTTAGATCTGAATACTCTGTAATGTGCATTCCTTTGTTTTTGTACATGGTAATAACTGCTCAAAAAAGACTTGATATGGTGCTGACGTCTATACTTGTCGTTATGAAACTTGATACAACATACTATAGATTCAGGTTAAAACATGCTCACAGGTTTATACTGTTGGTGCATGTAACCAGTCGTTTCTATATGTATGACATATTACTGAGTCAATGTTTGTGGTAGAATGCGTTTGGGAGAGTAAAGGATTTGTGACATTACGCCTGTGTCTATTGTAACAATATTCTGGTTATGGGGCGGGTGGCCACGTCTGCCTATTCTAGTTTTTGGGTGTTGTTTTGAACAAATGATGACTCACAGGGAGGTGGGCTTTTGTCTCCAGTGTTATGGACAAAACATATTTTTTTGGCCTTTTTGACTCTGGAATCTGGAATGCAAACTGTGTAGTGAATCCTAAAAACTATTTTTTGGATTTTGTGCCTTTAAATGAAACTGAACTGTCATGTTGCTGTGAGTTGTTAATTCAGTCTTTAGTAGACCGATACTAAAGCTTTTACTGTGGCTTACATGAAAAAATACAGTGGTTTGTTTACATACATTTTTAAAACCCACATGTGTGAATTGGGACAGAGAAATGGACTTCTCTGTTCCACTTTATATTAGATGTCACTACTGTGGACTTTAATAAAAATGCATTTCATTTGCATTTCATATAATATGTTGCCCGATTGTTGCATTGCCCCCTATTCATGGTAACAGAAGTGCCCAATCTTGTTTTTTTTTATCTTTGGTACACAGTAGTTAAAGACACCTCATATAAAGTGGGACCGTCTTTTCCCACTTGCAACCACAACTGCCTTAGTAATCTCATAGCAACGCCAGTGTATATATATATATAGTATATACACAGTATATATAGAGAGACCAGTTGAAACAACCTTTTATTTATTATTTCAGAGTCTGTGGTCACTGGTGTGACTCAGATGCCCCAGCAGGAGGAAGACGAGGATGGCGAAGATGAAGAAACCGGTGAGAAGTTTGAGTTCGATGACAGTGAAGATGAGCATCAAACAGAGGAGAAAAATAAACCAGGAGCTCTTCATGTAGAAGCTGAGCTTTTAGACAGCACTAAAGGACACACAGATCCAAATGCACTTTATTGTCAAGCTATGAAGAGTGTCACACTGCAGGAGATAAATGGAGGGACCCTTGCTGGTCTGGAAGACCAAGACATTTCCATGCATGCTCATGTGACACGTGCAGGTTAGTGAGCACTACTTTATTTGTTTAATTTGTTGTGTAAGTTGACATTTTGTATTTATATTTTGTCAGATCATCCCTTTCAAAGTTAAAGATGAGGTGCATGATTTTTGAAAAACTTTGAGTTTGAGAGTTGAAAGACGATAGTACTGTGTAACGACAATCGTCAGACATATCGCAAGTAGTGGGCTTTCATGACGATAGTTGTCGATAGTTATTATTATCATAATCATTTCTCGCATGAGAGGGTTTGTGGGCTTCACCACCCGGATTCCTTCTCGCATGCACCTGGACTTAATGGACTCCTTCTAGCACCTGAACTTGTAAAGCGCATGATTCGAACTCTTCCTCACACATGAGCTTGTAATACGCACGGGAGAATTTGTTAGCACACAGAGGGTTAAAACCAGCGAGTGCATTGTTCCTGCTCCCTGGAATGCAGGATATTTCAGAGCGCCTGGACTTTAAAGGCGCTCTAAGCGAATTGACGCGTTTTAGACCATAACAAATTTTTGTTACATACAGCAAACATCTCCTCACTATCTGCTTGCTGCCTGTCCGCTGATCAAACTGTAAAAAAACGCGATCTCTGTAGACAGCCCAGGCTTCACAAACGGCAATAACAACATATTGGCCAAACCTAGCACCACAAAACAAAACAAAGTGTTCCAGCCAATAAACGACAAAAAGGATTTGGGGGTGGGGGTTGGGCGCGTTCATGAAAGCACGGAAGGGAGGGGGAGGGGGAGGAGTTAGCTACGCTCCGTCTGTTTGAAAACAATTCAAAAATATAGCTGTAGACAGCGATACGGGGCCAAGCAACAATGGTCCTGCAACACGCAACGAAGCTGAAAGGACATGCAATTGAAGAATGCAATGTAGCAGATATGTATGGGAACTATCAGCACACAGGACTCAGAGATGAGAATGAACATAATGAAAAAATAAAAATTTTGAAGTATAATATTTATGTGCATGTTGAAAGAAGGACTGATTAGTCCAATGCTGACCTAGAAAACAATTGAACCACTAAAGCATCATACATGTTACACATGAGACTTAAACCAAAAGAGCACAAACGAAATAATACCTGTTAAAATAATAAAGTAAAATACAAATAATGAATTGAAGCTTTTGACTCTAAAGTAAGAGACTTCAATTGCTGCCCTAGCCAGGATTTGAAACCCATGATCTCCAGGTGTCATGCCTGTCACTCATCTGGTTGAGCTACAGGGGAGACATACATCCAGACAGCTGCTTAAGTTAGATTGCTGAAGTGACAATGTGTATGTTCAAGTTTGGAGAGATTTTTCTCAAGAAGAGAATATTTTTTAAAACCCCTGTAGGTAGTCAAACCTGTTCGAACATTTGACTCTACATGACACAAATTTGTCAACCATTTTGATTGCCGCCGTATGGTGGATTTGAACCCGCAACCTCTGGATTTCATGCCCATCACGCATTTGGTTGAGCTACTGGGAAGGCATAGATTACCCCATCAAATATTCTCAATAGAAGTTTAGTTGATTAAATGGTTTAAAAGTTATTCCTGTTGACAAATGTATTACTTTTGAACAAAGATAAATATCAAAATTATGTTTGGTCATTTCTATGTGGCTCGGTCCAAAGATAATCTGAGCCAAATTGTGTAACAATTCAAAAAACACTGCAAAAGTAGTAGCAAAAAAACTGAATACTGTACTTTTCAAAATGGCCGCTACTGCATATTTGAACTGGTGATAATGCTTGGCCACCAAATTACTGCAAGCCGTGCAGAACATGGAAAACAGACTGGTTGAGAATAATAGGTGAGAATAAACTCAAAACAAATATTAATAGAAAAACATAACACATGCATCAGACGGGATTCGAACCCTCAACCTCTGAGTTTTGATGCATGCGTTTAGTAGACTGCGCTACACAGGCAGTGTAGCTATCCAAGGTTTTCAGAGCTGCAAACATTCAAATGGCCCAATCAAGGAAGGTGCAGACATGACATTGCAGAGCAGAAATAACAAAATTACAATTTATATGAGAATCAGATAGTTTAAGTGAGAACAGTTAAAGTTTAAGTCAAGAAAAACATGTTGTATAGGAATGCACAACATGTTATAATACAGTCATAATAATTTTAATGAGACAATGTCACAGGGACAGTCAACTTTGGACAGGTATTTCTCGGGAATGGCAGAGAATATCAAAAATGTGTTTGGTCATTTCTGTGCGGATTGCTCCAAAGTTTATGTGAGCAGAGCCTGGCATAAAAAAGACTTAATTTGCAAAAGTAGTAGCGAAAAAACTACTTCACATATGCTATGAAATAAGACATGAACAGAATGTTGAAAACTGACAAATGAGATATCGTTGCAATCGACATAAACCAGTGAATATAAATTCACAAAGAAAATGAATATCAGACAAAGTTTTCAGAAGTTATGGGCTGTTTTATATAGTTTATGAACCCTAGGTGGCGCTGTCTTCAGATTTCCCAGGTACCTTTAGGACATCATACCAATGCTTCCTACCGATTTTTGTGCCGATACATTATATAGAATAATAGTTATCCCAATTTAAAACAAAATTCAAAATAGTGTACAGGCGGTTTGCTAATTTCTGGCATAATATATATCGACAGATTTGTCATGAGCCAAGGAATCCATAGACACCAAGATCATAATTTTCTATCAAACATTTCAATAGTTATGGGCAAAAATAGCCATTTTTCATATCTCATGACCCATAGGTGGCGCTGTCCTCAAATTTGGCATGGTACCCCAGTTCATGGTCCTTATGAAGGGTACCAAGTTTCATTTCAATTGATCAAAGAATGACCGAGATAATGACTCAGAACGAATTTTGGGTCGACATCGATAAATGTACGCATTTATAACTTTTGAACAAAGATAAAAATCAAAATTCTGTTCGGTCATTTCTCTGCGGCTCCGTCCAAAGAAAATTTGAGCCAAATTGTGTAACAATTCAAGAAACACTGCAAAAGTAGTAGCAAAAAAACTGAATACTGTACTTTTCAAAATGGCTGCTACTGCATTTTTGAAATGGTGGTGGCGATTGGCAACCAAATTATGACAAGCAGTGCAGAACATGGAAAACAGACTGGTTAAGAATAATAGGTGAGAATTAACTCAAAACAAAATCTTATTAGTAAAACATAACACATGCATCAGGTGGGATTCGAACCCTCAACCTCTGAGTTTTGATGCATGCGTTTAGTAGACTGCGCTACACAGGCAGTGTAGCTAGCCAAGGTTTTCAGAGCTGCAAACATTCAAATGGCACAATCAAGGAAGATGCAGACATGACATTGCAGAGCAGAAATAACAAAATTACAATTTATATGATAATCAGATAGTTTAAGTGAAAACAGTTAAAGTTTAAGTCAAGAAAAACATGTTGTATAGGAATGTACAACATGTTATAATACAGTCATAAGAATTTAATATGACAAAGAGACAATGTCACAGGGACAGTCAACTTTGGAGAGGTATTTCTCGGGAATGGCAGAGAATATAAAAAATGTGTTTGGTCATTTCTATGCGGATTGCTCTAAAGTTTATGTGAGCAGAGCCCGGCATAAAATAGACTTAATTTGCAAAAGTAGTAGCGAAAAAACTACTTCACATATGCTATGTAATAAAATATTAACAGAATGTTGGAAACTGACATATGAGATATCATTGCAATCGACAGAAACCAGTGAATAAAAATTCACAAAGAAAATGAATATCGGACAAAGTTTTTAGAAGTTATAGGCTGTTTTATATAGTTTATAAACCCTAGGTGGCGCTGTTTTCAGATTTCCCAGGTACCTTCAGGACATCATACCGATGCTCCCTACCGATTTTTGTGCCGATACATTATATCGAATAATAGTTATCGCAATATATGACAAAATTCAAAATGGTGGACAGGCGGTTTGGTAATTTCTGGCATAATATATATCGACAGATTTGTCATGAGCCAAGGAATCCATAGACACCAAGAGCATAATTTTCTATCAAACATTTCAATAGTTATGGGCAAAAATAGCCATTTTTCATATCTCATGACCCATAGGTGGCGCTGTCCTCAAATTTGACATGGTACCCCAGTTCATGGTCCTTATGAAGGGTACCAAGTTTTATTTCAATTGATCAAAGAATGACCGAGATAATGACTCAGAACGAATTTTGGGTCGACATCGATAAATGTACGCATTTATAACTTTTGAACAAAGATAAAAATCAAAATTCTGTTCGGTCATTTCTATGCACCTCGGTCCAAAGATTATCTGTGCCAAATTGCGTAACAATGCAATGAACGCTGCAAAAGTAGTAGCGAAAAAACAAAATACTGTACTTTTCAAAATGGCCGCTACTGTAATGGGTGGAGTCTTAATGTAAGGTGTTCATTGTAATGAGCGTGAGGAGAGCAATCAGATGTACTAAGTAGAATTTTTGTTGATCAAATTATTCTAGAGTTATAACCATTTGAATATTGAATTTTTGAAGTGTTGGTGGCGCTATAGAGTTAATGCTAGAGACCCCATATTTGGTCACATAACTATTTAGGACCACCACTACAAGTGTGGCAAATTTTTTTCATTTTCCTATGTACGGTTCATAGGGCTGCCATTGACTCCCATTGGGGAAGAAGAAATATAATAATAATAATAATAATAATAATAAATATAGCTGCAAGCAGCAACACGGGGTCAAGCACCTTCGGCGCAATGCACACACAGCACAGCAAGCACATAAAGCACAGCAAGTTCAAAATGCACAGCAAGCACACAAAGCACAGCAATTACACAAATCACAGCAGGCAAACAAAGCACAGCAAGCTCACAAAGCACAGCAAGCACACAAAGCACAGCAAGCACACAAAGCACAGCAAGCTCACAATGCACAGCAAGCACACAAAGCACAGCAAGCTCACAATGCACAGCAAGCACACAAAGCACAGCAAGCACACAAAGCACAGCAAGCTCACAAAGCACAGCAAGCTCACAAAGCACAGCAAGCACACAAAGCACAGCAAGCACGCAAAGCACAGCAAGCACACAAAGCACAGTAATCTCACAAAGCACAGCAAACTCACAAAGCACAGCAAGCACACAAAGCACAGCAAGCTCACAAAGCACAGCAAGCTCACAAAGCACAGCAAACTCACAAAGCACAGCAAGCACACAAAGCACAGCAAGCTCACAAAGCACAGCAAGCTCACAAAGCACAGCAAACTCACAAAGCACAGCAAGCTCACAAAGCACAGCAAGCTCACAAAGCACAGCAAGCACACAAAGCACACAAAGCACAGCAAGCACACAAAGCACACAAAGCACAGCAAGCACACAAAGCACAGCAAGCACAGCAAGCTCACAAAGCACAGCAAGCTCACAAAGCACAACCAGCACACAAAGCACAGCAAACTCCCAAAGCACAGCAAGCACACAAAGCACACAAAGCACAGAAAGCACAGCAAGAACCACCACAATGCAGAGCAACAACAGCAAACATGGAAAAATAGAACACATTTGAACTACAGACAGGTTGAGAAGAACTGATGAGGAAGAACAAAATACCTGACTCAGGTGGGATTCAAACCCAGGAACTCAGAATCTCAATACATATGATTAACTTGATGCGCCACTCAGATGACACAGCTCATGAGGCAGCAGAAAAGAGATTAGAAAGCTACAAGGATTAACATATGTCAAATTAGTTTATAAACCCTAGGTGGCACTGTATTCTGACTTCTCAGGTACCTTCAGGATATCATGTCAAAGCTCCTTATCAATTTTTGCGCAGATATGTCCAATAGTTCAAAAAATATAACAATTTATGTCAAATTTCAAAATGGCGGACAGGCGGTTCAGTCAAACCTGGCATAATACACATTGACAGATGCGGCATGAGGCAAGGTATCCATAGACAGCAAGTTCATAATTTTCTGACAAACAGTTCAGTAGTTATGGGCAAAAATATCATTTTTTTAAATCTCATGACCCATAGGTGGCGCTGTCACCAAATTTGGCATGGACCCCAGGTTCATGGTCACCATTAAGTGTACCAAATTTTATTTCAATTGATCAAAGAATGACCGAGCTACAGCTTCAGAACCATTTTTGCGTCAACCTTGTTAAGTTTGCGCATTTATTACTTTTGAACAAAAATAATTATAAAAATTCTGTTCGGTCATTTCTGTGCGGATCACTCCAAAGATCATCTGTGCCAAATCTCATAAGAATTGAACCACGTTTGAAGAAGGAGTAGCGAAAAAACGAAATACTGTACATTTCAAAATGGCCACTACTGTAATGGGTGGAGTCTTACTGTAAAGTATCAAACTCAATAAGCGGGATGAGAGCAATCACGTGTACTAAGTAGAATTTTCATAGATCAAATGGTTCACCAGTTATAACAGTTTGAACATTGAATTTTTGGACTACTGGTGGCGCTATAGAGTTACTGCTAAAGACCCCATTTTTGGTCACATGACTATTTATGACCACCTCTACAACTGTGCCAAATTTCATCATTTTCCTATGTACGGTTCATAGGGCTGTCATTGACTCCTATTGGGGAAAAATAATAATAATAATAATAATAATACTAACAATTACAATAGGTGTCTCAGCACCTTCGGTGCTTGACCCCTAATAATAATAATAAGAAGAAAACCATCAATTGCAATAGTGGCCTGCCGCCCTGTGGGCTTGGCCCCTAACAAGTCTCGCAGATTCGCTTAGAGCGCCTTTAATGATGCGCTCGAGTTAATCACATCACTTTTAAGAAGGTTGTGGTCATGACAGTATTGCCCTTGCTTCTTTTTGTCCACCAATCAAGTGTCAAAAAATGAACAAATAATTAAATGAGTAAACTACTGCCACATCACGCCCCACGATACTATCGTGTATTGCAATCTCACAGGCTGACTAGGACAATCTCAAAATGGGTCATGTTGCCCAACACTAATTTCAAATGTCAAATTGGCTTTCAGAGATCATGCACCCCGCCTTTAAAGATATCTTTTCTTCTGTCTTGTAGATACGGTGGCCAGACGATCTCTTGATGGGTAAGAAGGATCTTTATGTAAACACACACAGTTTATTTTATGAGATATTTGCGTACTGTGGTTAATTTTATATGTATTCCTATTCATAGAGACAATAAGAATCATCATATGAGTCTGAGTTTTTTTTATCTGTGTTGTTTGATCAGACTTAAAGAGATAGTTAGTCACCCAATGCTATCTCATGGCAATTCATACATATTTTACAAGGTGGCTAATTCGTATAAATTCGTATGAACACATTCGTACATTTTTGTACAATATGTCTTTGCTTATGTAATGTTGGGGTTAGAGGTGTGGTTAAGGGTGGGGTTTTTGCATGATTAACTTAATATGCATTCATACGAATTAGCCAACTCATAAAATATGTATAAATTCCTGTGAGATAAAGGCTGGGTCATTAGTTGGCCAAAAACTGTATTAAAGGAATAGTTCACCCAAAAATTCAATTTTGTCATCATTTACTCTCCCTCATGTTGTTCTTAACCTGTATAAGATTCTTAATTCTGTTAAATACAAAGGAAGATATTTTGAAAAATGATGGTAACCACACAGTTGACGGTACCCAATGACTTACATAGTATTTTTCCTATTGTGTATGGAAGTCTTTAGGACAACATGATGGTGAGTTAATGATGACAACGGTTTCATTTTTGGGTGAACTATCCATATAACAAAGTCTTTGTCTAATTTCCTAAAACCTGGTAAATCATTTTTGTAGAGAACATTTGTATTTGTTATTTCTCTAAAACTACATGAGCCAAAATTGGGAACAAGTTTTTGGTCCTGTTTGCCCAGATTATATAATAACCTCAGATAACCAGCAGTACGTCAATATATTGTTTGGGCCAGTGCATAAAAAACATTAGCAAAATACTGAAAAATATGTAAATATTAAATCTTTTTATTTTGTATTTTTATTCACACATCTGCAAGTATAAATAAGCAGTTACTGTGTTTAGCGGCAAATTCCCCTCAAAATGACTATTTGCCTGCACTGTAGCACAGAAGTCTCAGTTCCCACTGTCTTCTTTCATGAGCCCAGGTTGATTATTTACCTGTTATCTGTTCTCACTGGTAGTTATCCAACAACTTGACCTGTCTACAGTGACATCTAGTGGCCTTGTGATGTGATCATCTAACAAACAGTGACTAACAAAAGTAAACATGGAATGGCAGTATATCAATAATTCTGCATTCTTGTAATGTTTTAGGAGTTCTGTCTCTGCGGAGCCTCGAGGAACTGAAGAACCAGCAAACATTGGGAAAAGAAGTAACATTAATGAAGGTACTATACTTCTATTTGCATTATCTGTGATTAAAATATCAGAGTTTTAAAATTAACCTATTTGAAATAATCTAGCTGGCCCGTCTGGATGATCAAAACATGTCATTCCAAAGGTCTGCTAAGACAGTTCACCACCACACCGGAATCTGATAAATTTTACAATGTAATTTCCAGGTGCAGGCTTTGCCCCTGAGTGCCTCTACGCACCTATAAGGAAGAAAGCTATAGACAAACATGCTAAGACAGGTTTGTTGGCTCTGGAAGTAAGCTGTGCCATACCTTCCTTTATATTCAAATTAATGCAGCACGCACAAATCCGCATGGAAACCACAGATCTAATAGCACGGGTGAATCAAATCCAGGCTCACAGCAGGGGAAGAAAACAACTCACCCTTGGCAAATTCACACTTTATTTTATGATTTATTATTCAGCAAAATAAATAAGACATATGTCTGGGGGGATTTTTACACTATTTTTTAATGCATGTGGAGCACCAACCAATATATACAGTAGTAAACAAACAAACAATCATGCAAACAAAATCAAACCATGAATATGAATTAAATATCGCTATGTGCACATCTGTAATTCTCAAATTGCGTAATCTTCAGTGGAAAAATTCTGCATGTTCCATATTGCATCATTTCGAGAGGTTTTGATAACCAAAGCCAAGAAGTGACCAATAATTCAGTGATCGTAACAGAAGTGACTTCAGAAATGTATGAACGGCAGATGTCTCTGCTATGTGTGTGCAGCACCGGGTCGCTCTCAGGAATGGTTCAGTGTGGTTTCAGAGCTCACTCTGCGACTACATAAAGGTACACTGCCCAGGATAGTAGGAGTAGACCCTGTGCTATAATTTAATTTGACTTATTTGCTTGCAACCTTGTTCTTTACCCACCTGCTGGAATAATTGACTTCCCTGTAGAGTATTTTGTTAGATACTGTCAGAATAAATTTTCATCCAGGGCCTGCTGCTTCGGGCTATTGATAGATCTATTGCATCACACTGTATTGATGTACAGTCTGGTGCAATGCAATCACTAGTAATGAGTGTTGTACCTGGCATCTGTTTCCCTGTTCTTTTGTCAGTGCTACACCTGTTTTGTCCTCAGTGTGACAAACAATGTATATGTGAAACATTATGCTAAAAGTCATATCGTCTTCAAAGCAGCATTGAAGGAATGTCATGGGTTCAATACAAGTTTCTTGCAGTGCTTTCTTCTAAACCAGTAAAATATAGAGAGGCAAGTATAAGTAAGCCTTTGTAAATAAGCCTTAAACAAACCCCGTCTCCGAGTGTGGAGCAAATATAGAAATGATAAAAAAGTTGATTTATTTCACTAATTCCATTCAAAAAGTGAAACTTGAATATTATATTCATTCATTAAACACATATTAATAGATTTCAAATGTTTATTTCTTTTAATTTTGATGATTATAACTGACAACTAAGGAAAATCCCAAATTCAGGGTCTCTCAGTCTAGTTCTGTAGGCTACACAATCATGGGGAAGACATGCTGAGTTGACAGTGGTCCAAAAGACGACCATTGACACCTTGCACAAGGAGGGCAAGACACAAAAGGTCATTGCAAAAGAGGCTGACTGTTCACAGAGCCCTGTGTCCAAGCACATCAATAGAGAGGCGAAGGGAAGGAAAAGATGTGGTAGAAAAAAAGTGTACAAGCAATAGGGATAACCGCACCCTGGAGAGGATTGTGGAACAAAACCTAACTTTATGGAGATGCAGATTTAATTTCCTAACAGGACTTGGCATCTGCACACAGTGCCAAATTAATTTATGTTCAACCTGGAATATTCCTTTAAATCACAAAAATTGTGATCCTGTCAATGATATCCAGAGTAAAGTTGCATAAACTAGACTAGTTTAATTTAATTTCACATTGATATACATTTTTGACATGACCGTACCCAGTAAATATTAAATATATCATATCAAAATATATTTTCACAGAATGTATTTTATGTTAGATGATTTTATGTAGAAATGTAGATCCAATTATTCCTGCACAGACGAAAATTATTATTACACCCCAATCTAAATAAATGGTTCCTACAAATTTAAAATGCACTCCGACAGTAGTCAAGTTCTAACCTGGAGATATTCATGAGCAGATGAAAGAATATGTCCCTTTGAGGTCTTTTTTTGGAGTTTTTGAGGGGTTTCTGTGGGGGAGACTCAGCATGATACCTCATTAGGTAAAAAAAGACTGTCAGAAATATTTAAACTATGCCAAGCGTATGTATTGTCAATCCAGCATCCATGTGTAGATGTGATTTTTGTCAGAATGACAGCACATATCTGTGTTAAAGGACTATGAATATGCTTCTGTTTGTATATTATTACCATATTGTTTCTCAGCGGTTGTCAAACTTTCAGGCGCGTGCCCCCCTCACCTTATGTAGGGTGCATCCCTTCACTCTTCCCAAAGAAAAATCATGACATAAAACAATCTCAAACTTAAAATTTGAATTAAACAAAACATTGAATGATACAACAGTGCTGTTGTTTTTGAGGTTTAATTACATAGAAATTATGATAAAATGTTGTATTTTATAAAACTGGGCTCCCCTGGCACCATCTTGCGCCCCCAATTTGATAACCACTGTTGTTTCTCAATCCATATTGTGCTTTAAAACCATGCAAAAGTTCTGACAAATAATATACAAATACTGTTTGCCTTTACGGTGGTTAGAATAGGATTTTGAACCCAGTGTCCAGCCCATTTAAGGTAGTAAACCACCCCTTGTTGGCTCCCTATATGAGTAGAATATGCTGCAATATCTAGTGAATATTATCATTAAGTGTCCTTCATCCTTTATGTGATGAAGCAATGTGAATGAGTCTCTGAATTTCTCTCCTGTAGGGAAACCTGTTTCTGAGTCAGAGGGAGATTCATCTCCAGAACAGCTTCAGGTGAACACGGCTCATTCGGAAGTCATATATGATGATGTGCCTTGCGAAAACATCACCTCTCTAGGTGCAGGTATGTGTCCGAATAACAATGTCTTGTGAAGCCATTTGTCAAAAGTGACATCATAAAAGTATGATAAACCTCTTTAATATCTCAATTGTTTCTCAGTGAGGTCAAATGTAGAACGAAAAATTTGCAAAATTTAAATCTACTCTTGGATTTAAATTCATTGGGCAGGTGCCAACATCCAAAGCGAATTACAGTGCATTCATCCTATACATTTTTAGCAGTTGGGTGTTCCCTGGGAATCAAACCCACAACCTTTGCATATATTTCTTCCTTTGCATATATGAGTTTTTCAACGATGTCTCAAATGGCAATGAAAGTCATTTAATTCAAGATTTACTCCACATGCTTTGTAGCTTGCACTTTTCTGTGCCAACAATTGTCTCATTTTGATTTATCTGACACCAGATACTTATTCCTAACTCCTGCTTCCAATACCTCTTTGTATTATTATTTAGATGATGATGTGATATACGAGGATGTGCAGAGGTCTGGCGAGTCTGCGTTGATAGACAACGGCTGGGGTTCCAGTGAGTTTGAGAGTTATGATGAGCAATCAGACAGTGAAACCAAGCAGCCCACCCGCAATAAGGTACAAATACATGATCTCTTTAAAGGAGCTGTATGTAGGATTGACCTCTAGGGGCTGAATTTTACAGTCTAAGTGTGTTTTCAGACCTGTCGAACGATTGTTTTGTTACGAAACCGGGGGTTAAAGCGCTACAACGTTGCAGTTTCATCTTGGGTCGGTTCGCATTCACAAGACAATATTTTCAAACCGACAAGACTTTGTTAATACAAGTCACGTTCAAGTAAACTTTTCTTTAATTGGTCCGAGTGCATCTGTTTATTTTCAACATTCTTACTTATGTATCTATTGCGGAGAACAGCAATTAAAATACATTTTATAAGGAAAATCTGCGCTTTGGGTTTGAATGGCGTTGATGTGCTCACCAGAATTCGTCATCATAGAGCTATCAGGTATTTTCATGGTTAATAAAGCAATAAGATAACCTGTTCCTTGGTCCATTGGGTCATATCGCTGTCACATGTATAGCGAGCCACTCCAGAGTTTGTGTACAATCAGGCCGAGACCACCTCGTTCAGGCTGTCTCAGAGTTGTTGTACGGATCCGAGCACGATTGCCGTGTTCACATTAGAGGTTCTCGTACCACCGGATACTTTTATTTCATGTTTCTAAGTGCTACAGAGGCTTAGATATTAAGTTTTTGGTAGACGTTGACAATTCTTAGTATTTTTTCTGAAAACCCTCAGGTGATAAGAGTATTTATCCTAGAATAACATAGGTTTTAGGCATTTTAGGAGTAATTAAAGAAAGAGACAAACCAGAGAAAATTAGACCCCGAGTCCGACCCAAACAAGTAGCAATTTTTATTTTATTTTAATGTAAACGGCATAGACTTTACACACTTTACGCACCAGACAGAAAGAATGATGACGACACCAAGGTAACCGCTAAAATGTACATTTAAAAATTGATTGACAGGTCTGTCGAAAATTAACCTATGCCAGCCAACAGAGGAGGGGTTGGAAAAGTACATTGATGATCACACGTGAGATAGTCCAGGTCGCCTCAGGTCCGTTCTGCAAAAACACATTCATTTTAAATTACCCAAGACCTGTTGCCACTATTATTATACCCCACCCGTATCCAAGGCACAAGTGAAACTTTTAGACCCGAACCCGCTCGGGTCTCGGGTCGGACCTCAGGTTTTCGGATCTATGTGGACCCGTGAAGACCTCTAGTTTACATATGCCTAAAGAACCAAACCAATGGAAAAAATGCACCAGGTTTCCAAAACAAAGGCTCAGGTCTGAAAACACCCTTAAATTCAAAATATTGCCAGACACATACAGGAGCGCGACTGACGATAGATACCATGAAGTATATGTGCTTATTTTCACATTTGTAATGTATTTGTTGATTGCAAATTACTAACCCGCTTGTGTAGATTTTAATAACTCAATCTGCGGGTTATTTTGTTGGCGGTTTTCTAAATATCTGCAAATATATTATGTTATTTTTTACAGTCAAAATCCTACATACAGCTCCTTTAAAGGAAAACACCACACTTTTTCAATATTTTATTATGTTCTTATCTCAACTTAGACAAATTAATACATACCTATCTTTGTTCAATGCGTGCACTTAATCTTTGTACAGCGTGTTGTGAATGTGTTAGCATTAAGCATAGCGCCATTCATTCCCTAGGATCCAAACAGGGATGAATTTAGAAGCCACCAAAAGCATTTAGTATGCAGCACTTTGACCTTGATGTTACTGTGCATGGAGGCCGAAGTGCTATGACATTGAAAAAAGTTAGATATGTATTAATTTGTCTAAGTTGATGTAAGAACATAGTAGAATATTAAAAAACGGTGGTGTTTTCCTTTAACATCAAGATGGGATTGGGGTTTGCCTGACCAATGGCAGAAAAACGGGAGTGTCATTCATTTGCCATTTTTGTTTGGTGATGCTTCAGCAGAAAAAAGGGAAAAGGGTTTTTTTTTGTCACCGGGTTCTTTCACTTCTCTTTCCTTGCTGGTTTTTACCCTGTTCCTGTTCTTAGTTAATGTCTATTGATGCATGCAGAGGATCAGGTCTTAATCCACAGATGTTGCACGTCATGCATGAAACAGGTACAGAAAGCCGTTACCAAAACTAACAGAGAACACAGATTGGGCCTTATTCAGAACTTGTCTACTTTTGAGTTAACGTTTGACTAGAAGGACTATAAAAGTATGTTTGACTGCTGTAAACCGAGACTAACGCTGTCTAAAGCTAAATCTCTCGTCTTTCTGTCTTTCTTGCTCTGTTGTGTTCCCTTTAGTTCCTTCTTGCCGGCCTTGATTTTATCTCAAACCCCTCAATATGTTTGTCTGTTTCTTATCTCAATATTTGTTTTCTTTTCTCCCTATATTTTGCCTTCTTTCCTTTTGCACTGATCTGCTTTGACTCTACCCCTGCTGTCTGTGGGCGTGGTTTTGCGGTTATGGATATAGATATCTCCGGATGTGCGGCGTCTGAAGCAGCGCTGTGTCCAGACCAGGCGTGAGCTTGCCATGCGCTTAGGCGCTCGAGATGTCGGGCAGCTCAAACAAAGCTATGACATTAAGGTACATTTTTACAAAGGCGTGAGTTTTGAGACAGGACAAAACATACAAGTGAAACTGTGTCATCTCCATCATAAATTGTAAAGATATTGTTTAGGATTTTTCTTACATTAAGTAGGTCCCATTATATGTTATAATGCAAGGAAAAACTAAATGGCTTCTGCACATAATCTTTGTGATTTTATTTGGGTATCCGACTGTGCATGACGTACTTTAAGAAAAATGTTATGGAATTATGGAAAACTTTTCCACACATTAGACTAAATCAAAAAGTCATCCAAATGTATTCACATTCATAATGTCTATAGTGTATAACATGCTTTCTATTGTTCAATGGACAGTGTGTTTTTATACAATGAAAATGAAACTGTCTGCAATTCACTAAGTGTGTTGCAGTTGAACAGCGAAGGACCTTGAGGGTTTGTCCTTGTGCTGAGCAGACTGATCCCCAAACAGCATTTTATTTGTTTTTATTTCCCTGTCTCAATTCATTTTGTTTCTCACAGTCCTCTTCGTCGTCTTCCACTCAATTGGTCACTCTCTTTTTCTCCATTAGGTTCAACAGCTCATGAAATTTGCTAGGAACGGCACAAAAGATGGACTGGAAAAGACGAAAATAGCCATGATGCGCAAAGTGTCCTTCCTGAGTAAAAAAGACTCCACAGGTTTGACTTTTTAACTCTCATTTCCTCTTGTGCATTTCTGGTATTTTCTGACACCTGGTAGATTACATTGCAAAAGCATATATTAGAAACTAGAAGTCTCTTTCGATATTTTGAGTTTTTTTGAGTAAAAATATAGCAAATAGCATGTGAACCGTGTAGCTCTTGGAGGGCACATACTGTATGAGGATCATAGCATATTTTATGACACAACTACAGGATACAGGAGCTGTAAGCCAAGATGGAAGATGTTAATATGATCTATGACGCCAACAGGGTTGAAGAATCTAACTGTGATTTTCAATGTAAATGTGCAGATGACACAGAAGATGATTCTGGATATTTGGATGTCACTGTTTCTGAACTGAAGCATCCACCACCACAACTGTCTCCAATGCCAGAAGGGCTCAGTAGCCAACAGGTGCGTGTGTGTCCTGAGACCTACATTGTGAAGGCTATTCAGTGGTTGACAAAAAGTAAATTTGGGTTTGTGTGAGGTGTAAGGATATGTGACCCTGTCTGTGAAATCCAGGTTAAAGTATAAAATTTTGAGACTTGGAGCATTAAAGTTTGATTTCAGTTATTGATTTCACATTGATTTTAATCTTTGATATGACTTTACTCAGTCAGTATTAAAGATATCAAGGTTATATTTTCACAGAATGTTCTTTACATTATATAGGATGAATTTTTGTGGAAAACAGCAAATCACAAAAAATGATAGTCAAATGGTTAAAGGATAAAAATAAAATTTAACAAGTAAATAAATACCTTTTTAATTTAATCACATCTTTCATACATAAAATGCAGCTTTAAGTTATTTACATTTCAGAAAAATATAACATTAAAATGTAAACAAATAAAAACAGTAGATGACAATTTAAAGCATACATGTTAGTAAAATATCCATGTTGATGGATAAGCGTGTTTTTGTCTGGGCTTGTGTGAGTATTAAACAAAACGTTATATGTTCTCTTATTTCTATATATAACAGTGGCGGCTCGTGACTGCTAATCCAAGGGGCTCTAATTCAAAATATGTGTTCGGAGTGTCACGTGTGTTTTCAAAATATGTGTTTCTTGCATCATGTGAACCATGTGCATCACATTTAAGTCAAAATAAGTGCCTGCTGCACACGCATCAAAACCGTTTATGATAAAAGAGATGCTCACGTTCACAAAATACACACAAGACACTCTTTTGACAAAACTTTAATTACGCATGAGATTATGCGAGTATCTGGCAAACGCGAGCGTCTCTTTAATCATAAACCCTTTAGACGAATCTGCAGCAGGCATTTATTTTGACAAGACACGTGATGCACACAGGATCTCTCGGTGCGCAGAACACATATTTTGAAAAAAGGAACCACACACATGATGGGCTACATACATGTTGTAACGAACTTGGCATCGAGCGCTCTCGAAAAAATAAGTCACCGGCCGCCACTGGAATATAAGTTAAAATTAATGTAAAAGTTAACATAAATGTAAATGAGAATCTCTGTCTCAATTCGTGTCAGCATCAGACTAACCCTACACAGCCTGATCTCACAGGAATTCTTACGTATTTTACGAGTTGGCTATTTCATATTCGTGAATAGTACAAAAAACATACGATTATCATAAATAAAAATAACAAACCCCTAACTTTTCTGCTAACCGTAAAGTATTCGTAAAAATTTACGAATGTGGTCATACACATAAGTGTATGATTAGCCACCTCGTAAAATACATACAAATTGCCATAAGCGAGTGTTGCCCTACACATTTGTGATATATTTTAATAATAAACACTTGGTTTAGTTAACAGTATTATTATTTCAAATTTGCATTTTTCCTGTTATATTTCACAGGTTGTTAGGCGTCATATTCTCGGCTCTATCATCCAGAGTGAAAGAAGCTACTTAGACTCACTTAAGAGAATCCTTCTGGTTAGTAATACAATATTGGCTTGTTTTTTTTTTTAGAACAAATGGCTAATTTGTGAATGTCAGGCTACATAACGTAATTCTGAATAAAAAATGACCCATACTAACCACCTCGATTATATTTCTAGGAGTACAAAAAGCCTTTAATGGAGGCGGACCCCCGGATCTTAAGTTTAAAGAAGATCCTGCCCATTTTCTACAGATTGAAGGAGATCCTGCAATGCCACTCCATGTTTCAGATAGCGCTGGCATCACGTGTAGCTGAATGGGACAATACAGAGACAATTGGAGACCTATTTGTAGCTTCTGTATGTCTACTGTTATTCTAATACTACATATAAAATATGTATATTGCTATTGTCAGGCTGGTTAGTTATAACTGCTGATAAATGACATATTAAGCTGGGTGGAAGATTATTGTATTTAACATAAAAATACACAACATTAAGTCAACTTAAAGGGGACATTTCAAAAGACTTTTTAAGATGTCAAATAAATCTTTGGTGTCCCCAGAGTACAAATGTGAAGTTATAGCTCAAAATATCATATAGATAATTTATCAAAGCATGTTGAAATTGCCACTTTGTAGGTGTGAGCAAAAATGGGCCATTTTGGGCGCTTCCTTTTAATAGTGCAGATTAAGGGGCGGAATTATCCCCTTCTGACATCAAAGGGGGAGCCAAATTTCAATGACCTATTTTTTCACATGCTTGCAGAGAATGGTTTACCAAAACTAAGTCAGTGGGTGAATATTTTTCAAATTTTCTAGGTTGAAAGAAGCACTGGGGACCAAATTATAGCACTTTAACATGGAAGAAGTCAGATTTTCATGATATATCCCCTT
Source organism: Paramisgurnus dabryanus (assembly GCF_030506205.2). Lineage (NCBI taxonomy): Eukaryota > Metazoa > Chordata > Actinopteri > Cypriniformes > Cobitidae > Paramisgurnus > Paramisgurnus dabryanus. The sequence goes on along the minus strand of NC_133357.1, from coordinate 16,424,670 downwards.
TAAGTGTCAGGTCAGTTGGTCTGTGTTCCAACATGATCTTCATTTTGTGTCTGTGTTGAAGGATCATCCTTTGCAAATGGAAAAACAGGAGATCCTATAGTCAGCAGTTCTATTTAAACACTACTGATTTCCTCTGCAGTCTGTGCCCTGCAGCTGAGCACATCATATTTGAGTTGCCGTAGTTCAATCAAAGCAATAGTGATTTAGTCAGTCTTTATATATTGAATGTAAGAATGTAGAACAAATAAATGTTTTATCATTATGTCATATCACATCTGTGGATTGTTATGTCTTCCTCTGTGCAAAAGAACTAAGACTTATTTTAATCTTCTCTAGTTTTCCAAGTCAATGGTGCTGGATGTGTACAGTGACTATGTCAACAACTTTACCAGTGCTATGGCTCTCATCAAGAAAGCTTGTATGTCCAAGCCAGCATTCCTGGAGTTTCTCAAGGTAAACATGGAATTGAATTCTGGTTTTGTCCTACCCAGACCAGATATTTTTATTTTTTAGTTGTTCTAGGTAATATGTAGTTAATGAGTCAGCTTTGTAGCTCTGGAAAGCCATAAACATATGAACATTTTATAGTGAATAAACAATATTCTGTTCTGTGCTTTATTTCTGTGCTAAAATATTTCATCAGCTAGATTTTGCATGTGTAAAGTAAATTGCAAGCAAGAGTAAAACTGGCTTGTAAGGTACAATGTCATCATCATACGCTCGCTCTAAAAATGGCAGGGTTGTGGTTGCATAACATGAACCCAACATTGGGTCATTTTAAACCCAGCATGTGTTCTGTACAATATTTTCCCAGCATGGGTTAAAAATAACCCAGCCATTTTAAGAGCGCAAGCTTTTTTCACGGAATCATTTGAACGCATTCAAAAATTTATCAAAATGATTTAGTAGCAAAGTGGATGATGACATTTTGTAATTTCTAAACTGTTCTTGTGTTGTTCTGGGTTGTAGAAGAAACAGGCTGCCAGTACAGACAGAATAACACTTTATGGACTGATGGTCAAACCAATCCAGCGCTTTCCTCAGTTCATACTGCTGCTTCAGGTTGGTGCTTTGAAATATTTAAATACACAAAGCAAATTACCTTAAGAAAAGTTCAAGAAACTGTTTAATTTTGGTGGAAATTCCTCAGACTGTTCTGTGTGGGGAAGTGAAAGTAAATCTGCCAGTGAAGTCCACACATAAGATGCGTTTACAGTCAAAACCGAATGTATGGTATGACACAGGCAACGTATTTAAATATATAAACCTTATATGAGCCGTAGTGACTGACTCCTTGTATAAGACCCCTTAATTTTTCTTCACTGCTGTCAAGATTTTCTTTTATTAGATCATAATTATGTTTAGTAACATCATTTGCATGTAGTCTGTTGGGTGCTTAGACCTCAGGCTGTTTTTCAGAGATTTCAAATGACTTGAGATGTTATGGGTTTAGTGTAGCCTGGTAGTTGTAAGACTTTAGTTGAAAATATGGCAGAGACTCAAATGACTTACTCTGCATTCACACTGCCACCGGCGAGAGCGTCAAAGTGGCTGGAAGTCATTCATTTTCAATAAGATACGGTGGTGAGCTCCAACAATCATGCGGCGCATCATGTATGGTGTGAGCGTTAAGTAGAGTTGAAATAACTTTATGGTTCTGAGCTATGACGCAGTTCGGAAATGTGCGGCGGAAAACAATCGGAATGCGGAAACCTCCACTTGAGAGGATTCCAGATAATGCATTGTAGTGTCTGAGCATCCACTACTCTTTTTCTATAGCGTCGTTGGCAGGGCAGCCAGAGCCATTTTGACTCTCTCGCCGGTGGCGGTGTGAACGCACAGTTATGCTTTCATAAAACAGTAACAAAATAATGAAACTATAAATGCAGATATACTGTATGTGACACAAATCCAGGCTAAAATCTGATCATCTAATTATGAGATTAGAAGCATTAAAGTTTAGTTTCACTCTGATTTTATTTCGGCTTTAATCTTTGACATCTTATGGGTGTTTCACACGGTACAATCGTAAAGTGGAAGCGTTTTGTGCTGCATTTAGTGCAAATTTGTTTATCTTCAATGGTGCCTGCCGTGAAGAGCCATGTCGGCGGAAGAGGCAGGATTTTGGATGCACGAGCAAGGCGTGCGGACCCACTTCGCTTCACCTTTGTAACCACCCCCATTTTACCATGTTCTCGAATGTCTCCTATTGAAAATGAACTAGACACTTGCGGTTGCCGCATATCGTGTGAAACACCCATTATTTAATATTAAACATATTAACGTTTAAAGATCATAAAAAATGTAAAAAGGACTTTCAGAGCCTGCGTCACATATATATGTATGTTTCTCAGGACATGCTGAAGAACACACCTGTAGGACACCAGGACAGGTTGCCTCTGCAGCTGGCCCTCACAGAGCTGGAGTCACTCGCTGAGAAGCTAAATGAGCAGAAACGTCTGGCAGAGCAGCTCACTGAGATCCAACAGCTTGCTCGTAGCATCAGCGACCGCAACCTCAGCAAGGTCAGAGCACAGCACAAACACTCAGCAAGTCTTTAAAGCATCACCAGACCCGCAACAGAATGCAATGGCTTTGCAGATTAATATGTCACAAGATGTGATATGAGCTCTCTGTGTGATTTGATTTCTATTTCTTCATTTACCTACCCTGGCTAACACCAGACCAGTCTCATAGAGAATGAGACGTGCTTTGGGAACCACATGCTCATTTTCTCGTATTTGAGGCGTGGTTTACGAATACCCAGACCTGTTTATTGGGCGCTACGAATGTCCATCAAATGCATCTGTACGTAGCTCATAGCCAGTCGTTTTAATTATACCAGATGACGTATGAGCGACATAAATTCAAACGTAAACAACTTTTATCGGTACAGTGTGCACACAGCTGAAAGCTATGCAACTAAACCGGTAGCTGTGTATTGATATTTAAAAGCAACACAACTTGGTGGCACTGTGACAACCACAGTAAAGGCCTAATGACAATATGATGTTAATAAATACCACTTACCATTTATAAGTTAATTGTACTTCTTCGACGACGATGCCTAGCAGGTTGGTCCTATAAAACTCAGTGGCTATTATGTCTTGCCATATCCAAACATCCTTCTTGGATATGAAATTGTTTTTTTTGCCAAAAGTTGCTCTTTTTTAAAATAAACTTGCGTTCAAAACTACTTAGAACACTAAGTAGAAAAGTACATTACTGGTGTGTATCTTAAAGTGCGTGTTGCAGGTTAACCACCACTGTCGATTAATGGGTACATAAATCACTCAAGATATGTGTATAATTTTTAAAATGTCTCAAAAATGGTCTTAAAGACCACTTTTTTTACGTTTTTGGTATTAACGGTTATTTTAACGCAATTCTGCGATGACGTCACATTGGGGAGAAGTGGAGAAAGACTCAGCCAGAGCCATAGAGATAGATGAGACATTTATTGCTGTTTAATACTTACGTATATAATTTGGAAATCATATATACATCGTAGGAAATATATAATGTGTTATACTGCAAAGTTACCATGCTAATTATTATTTATGATATAATGTGGAGATAAATAAAACTTCGCAAATCTGCTGATTTGATCCATTCATGTCCTGACCACCAGGCTAGAGATTTTTAAACATCCTTAATCCACACTTACTAGTCTATCAAATAATATCTCAAATATATTGTTTTGTGAAATAAAAGGATGCTTTGTTATATTGTTTATGTGATTATAACGAATCACACGATCATTTTATACGCAGCAGCAGTCAGCAGCTGCAGCACACTCGGATCCGACCGCATACTGTAATAAACAGGCGTTCGGCGGCTTTTTACATCACGACAGACTATGCCATTTGAGGAGGAACCGCTCATTGATCACCGTATTTTTATAAATCCTGTACATGTTTGGACCTGCCGAACAGGTTGAGCACTTTCATATACTTTGTTGAGCAGAGAGGCTGCACTTTGACCAGCGGGCTGCGGGAACCGGCGCACATCACGCCGCCAGACGGTGTTGTTAACTCGAAACGTATAACTATTATCAGATCGACCCACCGGGAAAGTCCCGACTCTCTCGATTGCCATTCCGCTACTGGCTGTAAGAAAGTGAGTGCGTTTGGGTCGCTGGTCCCCGCGAACAGATGTGACGTGCCTCACTCACCTTCCAGGATTAGAGACATGCTGCCAAAACCGTTTGTGCTGAAGATCGCATAAAAGTTAACGTTACACCCACTTCAGGCAGGATCATGGACCCCCTCAAGCCAGCATGCACGAGTATGTTAATTGTTTGTTTACTTTCTACACGAAGATATGCTAACGTTATGCTATCTGGCTGTCTGCCTATCTCTCTATACTAGCCTATCCATCTGTCTGTCTATCTATCTATCTGTCTATCTATCTATCTATCTATCTATCTATCTATCTATCTATCTATCTATCTATCTATCTATCTATCTATCTATCTATCTATCTATCTATCTATCTATCTATCTATCTATCTATCTATGTAAATAATCTGCGCTATCAGAACTGTACTTTACTCGTCTTTCTATAGTCATTCTCAATGCTCTCAAGGCTGCTTTGGTAAATTCTCTCCCCAGCGTGACGTCATACAGTGCTTTGTGGGGGAAAGGAGAAACATTGCAAACCGCTGTACTTTTTCATACTTTTTCGGGTTTTGTGATACTCAACAACATAAAATACAATGGATAACAGTTTAAATGTTTATTATTAACAAGCAAATTGCACAAATTCGTTGAAAAATTTTACCTGCAAAACGCCCTTTAAGACAAATCAGTTGCACTGGCTTATTTTAAGATCTGTCAGTGGAAGTTATTTTCAGTTGAGGAAGATTAAACATGTGTTTTAGTCTAGGACTAGACTTAAAGGAATAGTCTACCCTTTTGCCATATTAAACTATGTTACTACCTCAACCTAGACGAATTAATACATAGCTATCTTTTTTCAATGCGTGCACTGTACAGCGCGTTGTGAATGTGTTAGCATTTAGCCTACAAAACACAAAAAAGTTGCACAGGTATGTTTGGAGCAATAGCCAACAAGACTTTGTATGGGTCCAAAATCTACATGTTTCTGTTATGCCAAAAATCTTTAGGATATTATTTAAAGATCATGTTCCGTGAAGATATTTTTTACATTTCCTACTATTATTATATCAAAAAATTCCAATTCCAGAAATTTCAAATCTCTGCCAAATATTGTTATATCTGGACAAACCATACATCAACGAAAAGCTTATTTAAAGGACAAGTTCTGTATTTTTGTTTTGTTTTCAGATTGTTTATGATTTAATAGAATGGTTTTGACTGAAATTTGGACATATGATGCTGGCCCGAGAATTTTGGGGTGTTTCTTGTATCACCTCCCACCTCTACAATGGCTGCATAGGTGCACTGGAACAATCCTTCCTAAAATGCATTAAACTTTCGTTTACAAAGACGTGAAACTCACCGAGTGGTCAGGGGTGTTCACTGATATGCTCACACAAAAATCACTGCAAAAGATGCTTTCCAACAGGTTTTATCGTAGTTTTTGTCCAACTCCTTTGACTTGTATTAGATGTGCTGTGAGGTATGGCATTACTCCGCCGCCGGGAACTTTGTTTGTATTCTTGCAATTGGCAAAGGTGGATTATCGCCACCAACTGGACTGGAGTGTTTATTATTCAAGCTCAGTCTCAACAGAAGATTATACGGATGTGAGGCGTTTGGAAAAATAGGTCCACAAGTTTACAACGAATGGTAAAACACCTGTTGGAAAGCATCTTTTGCAGCGATTTTTGTGTGAGCATGTCAGTGAACACCCCTGACCACTCGGTGAGTTTCACGTCTTTGTAAACGAAAGTTGAATGCATTTTAGGAAAAGGATTGTTCCAGTGCACCTATACAGCCATTGCAGAGGTGGGGGCTGATACAACAGAAACCGAAAATTCTCGGGCCAGCATCATATGTCCAAATTTCAGTCAAAACCGTTCTATTTCATCATAAACAATCTGAAAACAGGGCTTTAAGTGTAAAATACCGAACTTGTCCTTTAATCTTTCAGTAGATGATGAATAAATCTAAATTAAGAAAATTGACCGTTACAACTGGTTTTGTGGTCCAGGGTCACATACAGTGGTTGTTTTCCGACAAAAATTATCCCAAGAGCACAGATATGACCTATCCAAGAGGTCACATAAGACCCCACAACAACATTCAAAGAACTGCAGGCCTCACTTGCCTCAGTTAAGATCAGTGTTCATGACTCCATAAAGAGACTGAGTAAAAATGGCCTGCATGACAGAGTGCCAAGACAAAAACCGCAGCTGAGCAAAATTAAAGAAATACTCTGTGGAATGATGAGACACAAGTTGAACTTTTTGGAAAGTGTGTGTCCAATTACATCTGGCATAAAAGTAACAGCATTTTTTCAGAAAAAGAACATACCAACATCAAAATATGGTGGTGGTGATGGTCTGGACCTGGACTTTCAAGACCTAGAAAACTTGTTGTGATAAATGGAACCACCAATTCTGCTGTCTACCAAAAAATCCTGAAGGACAATGTCCGGCCATCTGTTTGTGACCTCAAGCTGAAGCGAACTTGGGTTCTGCAGCAGGACAATGATCCAAAACATAACCGCAAGTCCACCTCTGAATGGCTAAAGAAAAACAAAATGAAGACTTTGGAGTGGCCTGGTTAAAGCCCGACCTCAATTCTATTGACTTAAGAAGACTGTTCATGCCCGAAAACCCTCCAATGTGGTTGAATTACAACAATTATGCAAAGATGAGTAGGCCAAAAATTCCTCCACAGCGCCGTATGCTTAATTGCAGTTGTTACTGCCATGAGTGGCCCAACCAGTTACTAGGTTTAGGGGGCTCGCACTTTTTTCACACAGGGCCATGTGGGTTTGGGTTTTGTTTTTACTTCATAATAAAAACCTTCACTTAAAAACAGCATGTTGTGTTTACTTGTGTTATCTTTGACCTGTTTGATGATATAAAACATTAAAGTGTGACAAACATGCCAAAAATGTAAAATCAGGAAGGGTGTCAACACTTTTTCACACCACTGTATATTGATGGCTAATGATGTTTTTCTCAAAACATCCGTCTATATAAAAAAACACTCCTCAAGATATTTAATCATAAGAAAAATTTATTTGCTAGGAATTGATGGTCTTTGAATTACAAATTGGTTGTTTACAGCTTCACATTTTATTACCAACGCACATATAGTACTTGATGTACTTACAAAATGGTTAATCTTCAATGGCTCTGCTGATACAGCATTCGAATTAGGCCATACATCTGGCTCGAATATCTGGATTACACACTGCTGCCAGTCAGGTTTTTTGTCAAATGTAATCTTTATTATACCCTGTATTCCCACTAGAGTGCTCTCGCTTCACTACACAGAGGATGAACGCTCTGAATCTGCAAATGTTTATAAGCTTCTGCAGCCAAATTGCTTTTTGAATTCTCAAAGGTTACATCACTCTAACCTCTGTAGATTTATTCAGCTATGCAATTGATGCATTCAAGGATATACCAGCTGGTGAGGATGAAATAATTTAAAGGTTGATGATTAAAGACACTTACCTCAAAGTCTCTTCAAATTATGAATACAGATAGATGCACAGACAGGTGATGCAAGTGTTATGTCACAATGTGAATTTATTCAACTCTTTTTATTTTATATTTTAACAGCAGCTGAGCTCAGATCAAAAGCAGTTGATTCTGTGTGAGACATTGATTGAGACGGTCTATGGCGAGAAGGGTCAAGTCCTTAAGTCTAAAGAACGTAAAGTTTTTCTCCTGAACGACATGCTCGTCTGCGCAAACATCAACATGAAGTACGTATCCCTGCACATCCATTCTTTTATTGAATAGAAAATAGGCCTCATATACAAACATTCATAACTTTATAATTGAGTTAACTTCTGCAGACTAAAGTTGCCATTTTCTTCTAATCCCCTTTATACATCCCCTTTCGTTGCTGGTATGTAGATACATTGAAACAGGCACTGATAACTTCTTTGATGAGCTAAGGTAACATTCTCAAACCTGGCACAGCGTCACGCTGTTTTCAAAGACTAAATCAAGATGATTTTACCAAAGCTTCAAAGTTGTCCCGCACTCCTCAATCTCGTCCAACTGTTCCCAATGCGGATCTTGCACAACAGAGGAACACATAAAAGGCAATTTCCTAAAATCACAGTAGGGGTGTAAGGCTCCCTGGGAATCCATCTGATCACAAAGGCCTAATTGCCTGTCTGATTCATGGACTCTGTCGCTACTATTCAGACACTCTCTAATGGTGACTTTGACTTTGTCGTTGTTCTTAAAGCAGTTTCTTTCTGTATACTCAGGGGTCCTCCAGATATCAGCAGCTTGGTCCCTGTTGGCCCAAAATACGCAGTTAAGTGGAGTGCACCACTGCTGCAGGTTCAAGTGGTGGAGGTGGGCCAGGAGACGCCCCAGCGCCAAGACAGCGTCTACCAGCAGAGCGGCAGCAAACGCTTAAGTTCCAACAACAACCATGGTTAGTATTTAAATAATGATACAGTCAAATGTGAAGAAAAAAAAAGTTTAGTTTCACATATATGTGACCCTGCATGTAAAATCCAGGTTAAAGGCTTTTATAAGGTTAGTAACATCAACGTTGGATTTCATTCATTGATTTCACATTGATTTCAATCTTTGACATGACCTTACACATTCAATATCAAGGTTATATTTTCTTAACATAATTTTATATAAAAAAAAACAAACAAGGTTATATATTGTGAGTTATGTATTTCACTGTTTTAAAGGGCACATATGATACAAAATGTCGTAATGGGACCTTTTGGACATAGATGTGTGTTGGCAGTGTGTGGACACAAAAACCCTACAATGAAAAAAATCCACCCACTCCTTCCAAAGTTAAACCAAAGCAGCCTTTTTATATATGCTGTTTTGATTTTCTTGTTAATGTGATGTCATTTAAACAAAGCCCCGCCCACTGACTGACTGGTTCATTTTACCAAAAAGCTTTTCTAAATATGTTTGTTAGCATATTGTAGTGGAAATATGGCTAAGGATACTATTGTATCATACTGTATTTACAGGAATCAGATCTATTTCAACCAAAAGCGCTCACTTGCTATGTCCGAAACAGCTTACTTCCATACTATATAGTAGGCGAAAAGCAGTAGGCGAGGTCAGTAGTATGTACAAATTCATAGTATGTCCAAAAACTTAAAGCAACATCAGACTGTGAAGAAAATGTCACCCGGAACCATAGTCTACAAGAATGAATTAAAGTCAGAATTGAACTGGAACAAAATTTTTATGTGGAGAGGCGTTATAGGCGGTAGCGGGTATAAAAGTTAACAATGGATACGTTTGTGACAAGGAATGAAAACTGGAGATTCTGTACTAGCAGAGAAAAGCAAGACAGACAGTATGAAAAGAAAGTATGATGACTTTTGTCAGAGACAAAATGCAAACACAGTTGCATTATTATTATTTACTTTTAAACAAAGTTTTTTTCACATTTGCACATTTGTTTGTTTTTTTCGCGTTTCTCTATTGAAAGTGTTTAATGCTGTTATGTTTTAAAATATGATGGGATTAAACAAATTTCAGCAGTTAAAATTAAAGCCTACTTGATACCATTTTGTCAGGGCAATTGGGGACAGGTGGGGCTCGGAACCCTTCCCTACCTCCAAAGTGGGGAATGGCAGAAAACCTTTGAGAAACACTGCAGTACACAAAAACTGAAAGCTACTTTCGGCAAGATCCCGAAGTGTTCATTTGATGGACCCTTTACTATACCGTGAGCCCCCGGGAGAGAAGTTATCCAGTGAAGAAGCAGAGGCGTTGTTTATTTAAATATGTTCAATAGCAGTAACGTGGCTTCATTCAAATGCAAATACTTCTATTAAACAGCTGTCCCTTGTGGTTAAATTGTGCTAGTTTATCGTCATTCTAGTTAATGACCAACTTGTTATGATGACGTATGTCACATTTGTATCAATATGGCAGATGTAGTACTATCAATATTCATACTTTATACAGTACATACTGTTTTAAATGGTCGATTAGTGGGTACTTCATCTAATTCAGTATTCACTGTCACAGTAGGCAATTTTGGACGCAGCCACTGTCTGTTGGCAATAAGTTACGGTTTAAAGTTTATCAGCTTTTGAAATAGCATGTATCATTCTGGTTCCCAGCTACTGTGGCTTACGGGAAACATATACAGTACTGTGCAAAAGTTGTTTTTGCAATGTTATAGTGATCTTATATAATTGTTTCTTAGTCTCTTTAATAGAATACATCCAGAAAATACAGGAAATGTGTATTTTAGTATTAAAAACGGTATAAAAATGTAAACTGATGTGTCAAGTTTTAAGGGTAAACTCCTCTTCCACTTGATCAATAGCAGGAAACTGCAGGATCTCTTAAAGCTAAATAAAATTAAATCCTAATTTCAAATTTTAAAGAAATTAGTCTTTTTACTACATTCTGCTTTTTTACATATTTCCTTTATTTTTTTTGTTTGTATCTTAATAAAATAGATAGAAAAATAAATATGGATGGTGCTGGTGGCCTAAGACTTTTGCACAGTACTGTATATATGTCCCACCTTGTTGCTCATACAGTATTAAAACTAACCCGCTTGTAAATCCTACATATAGATTTCCACCTTTGACCCTGGTAAACAACATAAATTACATTTTCTCACTGTTAAGCCAGATTTACCTTTACCAAACCACTGGTCCCAGATCTAATATGCACACGTCTACATTCATCTTGTTCAAAAGACCTCTTGGTTCTGTAGGGCTTAATGCAAATCCCGGCTCATATTCTCTAGCAGGGGAAATATATGCTCACTGTCAGAGGGCACATGAGGATCTCATTCCAGAATGAAGTCCTTGGATGACTTTTGTGTTTTACTACTTTTTTACTTTTTTCGTTGAGTTTGGGCATTCGGCATGATGCAAATACTGCACAGAATTACAATGTTAGCTGAATGAGCCGTTCCTCTGCAGGAGTTTTCTGAAGGCCCGCCAATTCAGATCCGAATGCTTTAATGTAAATGTGAGTAGTAATTACAATGGAAATTCTGTTGGTTTAGGAAAGCTGTTTCTGGGACCACCCCGGCTGTTTCAGGAACTGCAGGAGCTACAGCATGATCTGGCCGTGGTGGAGGAAGTCACGTTATTAGTCGGCACCCTGCAGGGATCTTACCAGGTAAAATCCTTAATGATCCACAGCATTAGGGCCGGACGGTATGACGTATGTAGCGTGCAACAGTAGAAATGTGCTAATGTGATTTGTTAAGCATAATCGTACCTTTATTGTTTGTTGATAAAAATGAGAAAATTATTCAATAAAGTTTATTGCTAGTATTCACAACTGTGCGGAGAGGTTTGGCAGCCAGGCAAGAATTCAAGGACCTGTAGCTAACATTATAAAGCAATATTGTTAGTGTTGCCACAAAAATGACTCATTTTGCTTATATTGCCACATTTTAGTCATCTCTTCAAAATAATACTTCAAGCAGCACATCTGCTTAACCTCTGTGTCCCCAACACACAATTTCATCCAATTGTGATGCGCTCTCACCCTTTAACCTCTTCCAGTTCTGTAACTGGCATTTAGTCAATCTGACAGCTCTCTCCTTGTGAATGTGACTGTGTGCGTGTACAGAATCTCAACACTACGGTGGGGCAGGACTGGTGCATGGCTCTTCAGAGGCTCATCCGCATCAAAGAAGATGCAATCCAGTGTGCCAACAAGTGTCGTCTACGACTTATGGTTCCTGGCAAGCCTGACAAGTAAGTGCCAGTCTATGCCAGTGGGCATGGGTATAGAAAATAGCAGTGTATTAAATTCAATTTAGATGTCCATCCCCCATCACCCCCTATACCTACACCATAGTAAATGATGGTCTAGACTGAATTGTCTTTGTCAACAATACAGCTTCACAAATGACCCTATTTGTTTTTTTAAAGGGATAGTTCACCCAAGAAGTAAAATTATACCATTTTCTGATCCTCATGTTGTTCTAAGCCGGTATGAATTTCTTTTTTCTGATAAACACAAAAGCAGATATTTTGATAAATGATGGTAAGCACACAGTTGATGGTAGGGGAGAGCGGGGGACAACCTAACGCCTTGGTTTTGGCTCAATCATTCAAAAAATATTTGAGTTTGATTAATTATATTTTTACACAAGCAACACACACATCTCTGCTACAAATGAACATTTGAAGTTTTTTTCTAGTACTTACCATTCTTGGACAATTACACCAAACGTGACAGAAGTGCAAACGTTACAACTTACCCCATAGGTGGGGTTAATTGTAACAGGCAGGGGGTTAGTTGTAACACTTGCTAAAAATTAAGTTTGCAGGCAAATATTTCAATACTATTTTGTTTATATACTTGAAGTGGATATTGTTTATATATCTGTCTATAATAGCCAGGTATCCATACTGTATTCATTCATCCAGCCCTTTTCTAACAATAGTTCAATTATATATGGATGCAGATGTCTAAATATGTGAAAAAAGCAGCACAATTATGACAAAACATTTTTTTATATGTGACCCAGTCTGTAATAACCATACTACAGTTTCAAAATCCAATTCTGAGATCATGAGCATCAAAGTCTGATTTTAGCCATTCATTTCATTATGATTTCAATCTTTGATGTGACCTTATTCAATCAATATTAAAGATATGAACAAAAATACATTTGACACATGATTTTTGATAAGACAGGCACATTTATTTTGTTGGCAGCAAGCAATCATTCGTGTGTAGCCTATTTAAAACAACGGCAAGAATTATGCTAGCATTAGCATAGCACGATGACATAGCATTGGATTTGGTATCCACCAACTTAGAAACCAAAAAAAACTTACATACAGTAAAAAAAATGTACTTACATGCCACAAAAACACTTGTTTATCAATAACTCTCTGGAAGAACATTATACATTTCCATAAATTTGCGGGAGATCGTCTTTTGGGCAGCGTGATAAAAATACCGGAAAAACAAAAAGCTCAACCTTGTGCAACAATGTAAACAGTCCATGTTACAACCCCACATTAGTTTTTGCCTCGTGCCTCCCTACCCATTAAATTCCATTATATTTGTTTTCCTACTATGGCAGTCAATTGTTACAGTCAGCTGTGCGCTTACCATCATTTATCAAAATATCTTCTTTTGTGTTATTCAGAAAAAAGAAATTCATACTGGTGGAACAACATGAGGATGAGAAAACGATGACAGACATTTTTGGGTGAACTACCCTTTAAAACACATTTTTGGTCTTGGTTTTTGGTCATTTTTGGTATTTTGTATGAAATAAAAAAATTGTTTTATTTAAATCATAATAACTTTGACTCCTAGCACATAAAAATGTGTACATACTAACTGAAGTCATGCATGGAACTAAAGGAGGTCTCATGCTGGGCAAAAAGCGCTGCGTCGTGCCATGTGTCTAAAAATTTAACACATTATGTACACACATCGACAGCGACTGTCCACTGTGACTCTCAATGCTCAAAACCCTGCCGTGCCACTCACATAGTTTCACATTAAATAACATCACATTTGTCCCAAATCTTCACTGGTTAACATGTGTCTGCGTCCGGTGTGCGATACCTGCGAGTTGTCCTACACGTGATGCAGCGCTTCCTTAAAGGCGGAGTGCACAATGTTTGAAAGCCAGTGTTGATATTTGAAATCACCTAAACAATCACGCCCCTACCCCAATAGAATCTGGACCTTCTTTTGATAGACCTGCCCCACACATACGCAACCTAGGCAAGGATGTCGGTTAGAAGAAACGCCCCTTACTGCTGATTGGCTACAAGTGTGTTTTGGTAGTCGGCCCGACTCCCTTTTCCTAAGTGTTTTTCAGAAATTGTGCACTGCGCCTTTAAGAGACTTTGTGTCACTTTGAATTCAAATGCATTCAAATTGTGTTTACTTTGACAGGTCTGGACGTCCGGTTAGTTTCACAGTGGTCTTCAGCACACCCAGCCCAATAAGCAAAATCTCATGGGTCAATCGCTTGCATCTGGCCAAAATTGCCTTGAGTAAGTGTGACCTCAGACATGAGTTACGTAGATGTTGACATAGATCTTTTATGTATTAGTCAAAGGTTAATTTTCGTGTGTATATGTGTAGCTTTTTGAGTTTCTGAAAGACTGCTAAGCCTATTACTGTTTATGCAGAAGAGGAGAACTTGCCTGGCTGGGTGTGTGTAGAGGATGATGAAAAGACGAAACCTCCTTTCTGGTGCCCATTACTGGCCTGCCAGGTGCCTGTTTTTACACCAAAAGCACAGGATCTGAAGGTGAGCCTGAGCGTCGAGCTCTTGTTTTGTTCAGCCAACCATTAACTCACTTCTAGTTATAAGCACCAGAATAGAAGTTCATTGTTTATTTCATATTGGCCAGGTTTGTCAACTTTTAGTGTGTAGTATTTGTATCGCACAGAAGTATTTGTACTGAGTTCGGTGTATGTGTGTCTAGTGTCTAAATCGAATTAAATGCATGGCTTCCCGCATTTACATAAAGCTTTGATCTTCTCTTTTGACTGCATTGCAGTTGTGCACCTCCTTGCCTGTGTTTGACTTCACAACATCTGGTCGGTACTTTTGATCCACATTAGTTTGTGTTTCCAATCCAGACCTGCTGTCTGTAAAATCTTGATTTTATTTAACACCCATGAGGTCTGGACTCCCATTGGCTTAAGCTCTTTTTTAGAGGCCTTGATACATTTCAGTTCATTTACGCCATGAATTACTTCAGTTTAATCTTTGTGTGCTGAAACTCGACTGTGGACTATTTGTGCTTTTATCGTAGGTTGTTGATAATTATGAATTAATAATATTAACTACAGTTAAAGCAACACTATGTAGTTTCCATGTAAAAATGACTTGCAGCTCCCCCATGTGGTTGAAAAGCGCAACAGTGCCTGGTATCAGACACTCTTCTGCAGGCAGGGGGAGGGGCGGGGCTGTGTTTCCTACCCTCCACCGCCACTTTCAGACTGTGCTTGTAGCAGCTAGGAGGCTGCTCAGGTTGCAGCAACAGTACAATTTGTCCAGTTAAAAGTTGTTCTATCACTGAAATAATTTTAGAGACATTATTTAAAGGTAAAAAAACTACATAGTGTTGCTTTAATATGTAATGGATCATTGATAATGTGATGAGAACCTGAGAACTACAGAAAGTCTTCTCAAATCCGCAAACCAATAGCACCTGAATGCCAGACGCACAATTATGTGTTCCATAGAGAACAATGGAATCAGTGAACAATAGCGAAAATGTCAGAGTCTCTCGTGTTTTGATGTCTCTCCTAACAGTCCTGACAGTGGATGTTTTGTTTGCCTGAGATGTGTACTACTTTGAAGTTATACGGCTGCAGCCTTAGGACACAGTGTTCAATGCAGGCACAGGATTTTGACTGAAGACTATATATAGTTTCTAGTGTTTTCAGAAGTACTTTACGCCACAAGCCAAGGTGTCGTTTCTCAAAATTGAATAACTACTTTCCATTCAGTCCTATATCTTCCTTCTACTACCTTAATTCACAGCGGTGACGGCCAGTGACATCTTTTTCGAGAGCACACGATGCGAAACTCATCAAAAGATGTATTTAGCCTGTCATGTGTGTGGCTCATCATGTCAAAATACGTGTTCGGCGTGTCATGTGAACCTATGTGCATTACATGTCACGTCAAAATATGTGCCTGCTGCAGACACTTCAAAGGGGTTCATGATAAAAGATACGCTCACGTTTGCCAGATACCTGCTTAATCTTATGTGTAACCAAAGTTTAGTGTTAAGTTCATGTTTTGTGAGTATTTTGTGAATGTAAGCATTTTGATTAAACCCTTTCGAAGTGTGTGCATCAAACACATATTTTGACATGCCGAGCCACACACATGACACTTCAAACACATATTTTAAATTTGCAGTCGTCTGAGCCATAAATGTCATGTTAATCATCACCCTGGTACCAGTGACATCATGGTAATGCTGATTGACTGATGACATCACAACAATGCAGGCTTATACTTGCCATTGGGACAACCGGTATGATTCCTGGTGGGCTGTGGGCTTCGTGGGCATGTTAAACGTTATTAAATGTAGTTATATTACTTGCTGTTTTAGTCAAACTTCATACCTTTGCGTCTCCTACTGGACAAAAGAAGCTAACACAAGCTGCGAGACTGTCAGGTAAACAAGAGTGTTGATTGCATGGCTGGCATCAAGTTATCACAAACACTAGCTGCGTTCGACTTTATGCAGTGCTGCGCAGAGTGATAAATGTATGACAGAAAAATTCTGCGAGAACAATTTGCAAGCTGTCTTCCTGCGGTTTCTTCTGATAAGTCTGGGTAGCGCTACATGAAGTTGAAAACACCTTATCAATTTATTGAAACCTATTGACAAAATCTAACAAAATCTCTGAATGTAATAACGGAGAAAAATAAAATTACAAAAATTAAAAGAAAATTATATTTCATGCAAAACAACAAATAGGCTATGCTGTGAAAATGTTATAGGCCTATTGGCTTTATAAGGCCTTAAAGGAGACATATCATGCTAAATCCACTTTCTTAGCTCTTAAATGCATTTTGTTGTATATTTGTAGTGTTTAGAAGTATATAAAAGTTGAAATTAGTCTCTTCAGGTGCTTTATTGATATCTTTATATTCTGTTTTGGTCATATTTTCCAACCGGTTCTGGTTTTTCTATTATCTATTACGTTTTTTGAACAATTACGTCACAGTATTTTCAGCGGAACTGCTAAATAAGGACATCGACTTCCAGCCCAACACGACGAGCAATCCGCCATTTTCAATTTCTCGCTGCGATATTGTAGTCCAAGCTCAAGGATGCAGAAGTTACGAGAGAGTAAATCAAAATGTTCGGTTGTTGAACATGTGCCTGGTTGAGTTTTATTTTTCACGGAAATGTCATTTTTTAGTGCTCGAAGCACTTCAAGGATAACTATTTCACCAACCTCCACCAGTATAAAGTAGGATTTACCGATAGACTTCGTCTGATTGAGGGGTCAATTACTTCTATCTTTGGAGACGACGAGCAGAGCACTTTGATAAGCTGTAAATAACTTTAAAAACAGTAAAGTACACGGTTGTCATGGTTTAGCAGTGCAGTTTCTCAATCCGAAGGCTGCAGCCTGCAGATGTCGCATGTGGTCATCAACCCGGGATTAAGTTATAGCATATTACAACAACTAACAATTAACTAAGAATAATAGTCAACTTTATAATTGTTAATATTCTGAAATAAGACAGCCGGCATTAACACACCATTGCGATACCTCCAGATGAAGACGTTGTTCTTCAGGTTCGTCGTCTTCATTTTCATCTCGCTCCATTACCGACTCTGGCGCGAACATATAAGGCTGGATAGACAAGTCTTCCGTTGTTGACATTTTGTGAATAACGAGTAAATAAAAAGTTTCTGTGCCGCTAGATAATAGTATCTCTGCTATAAAACCACAAAAATGGCCGAACGGGGTGGAGTTTAACCGAGTGTCACCTCTGCAACCTGGAGAGGGGGCAGGGTATGACGTGCATTTAAAAAGACAGTACCAAAACGAGTTGCTCTCAGATGCACATCAGAAAAGGGGTAGAAAGGGGGCCTGTGGGGCTATAATAATGAGGAATTCAGACCCAAGCATTGCAGTTTCGCTTTATATAGACCACAAATAGATGATTTATATGTAAAAAGGACAGATTTAAAAGCATGATATGTCTGCTTTAATAAATCTTACTCGTTCTATATTAGCCTAATGGTGCATTGTCACCAGCCCCAGTAGAGGCAGCAAAAACGCGCTATTCGCGTGTAGTTGAACGCTTGAACTTTTGAGTTAACTCGCTTCATTCGCGCGTGAAAGCCGCATGTGAAATTGGAGAAATTCACGCAAAAATTTGCGTCATTGGAGGAGCTTCTGAGACTCCGCCACTCCGCTCGCTTCCTGTAATCACGTCACTACTACAGCAAGGTCCTGATTGGTTAACGCAGATTTTTCAACTTGTTTTCAAATCGTTTCCTGTGGCAACGCTCAATTCGTGCGGAATGTGCCATCCGCGCCACGTCTTCCGTGCTGCGCTTACCGCGTATACCGCACCGCAGGATGCCTAATTACATCTTTGCATTGACTTAACATGTAAATTGCTCACACTTGCCGCATCTACCGTGTCTGGTGTAAACCCTGCTTAATACTACTATCAGTTGCCAGCGGATTAAATAAAATGTATATAAATGAATTATTCATAAAAATAAAAAATAAATTATTCTTATTCATAATAATAATGATTCTTATTATTTTATTTATCTTCTTCAATATCAATAAGTAATATAAGTTTAATGAAAGAACAACTTAAAACTACATGAACAAATAAACTATTATTTACAATTAATCCTGTTAAATGTTTTTTATTCTTATTTTCATTTCATTATCTTGATTATAAACGTATTGATACATTGCATACATAGCAAACTTTCGAATTCATAAATTTTTTTTGTTTTGTGTGTTTGCGCAAATAGTGTGCCGGGTCTAAATAAAGTAGGTACAGGGCCAATTTTTAGTCCCAGTCCTGCCCTTAACACATGTTAACTAAACCATGCTACAATGCCAAATGTGGGATTGTTTAGTATGTGTTGCTATAACTAACAATTCTCATAAAAAAACAAAACAACATACGGTTGCTTCTATACTCTCTGCAAATGGTTCAAATCTTTCCTCCGATTACAGAATTCCCATAGGAAACACTTTGCCACATAATAGCTGTAATGACAGATCACAGTATGCACATTTTCCCCAAAGAATCACAGGCAAAACTGCAAGCAAATATATTAAATAGGTCATGAATAATGGAGAAGATCCCTATTTGCATGGGAAAGTCCAAAGCTGACTGAAAGGTTACTAGATACACCATGCATGAGAAGTCTATATAGTGTCTATCATTTTAAATAGACAGATATTCTTTAATATTAAACTTGATCTCATACTGGGATAACTTTACTTCTTGCAGAGATTGTTTGAAGGTAAAAAGCACGGCAGAAAATATCTTCGTTACTGCAGATTAAAGAATTGCAGAATCGGTGCCTGGTGCAGAAGATGCAAGAATAGACAAGCAGGTGCTTATCTGATGTGATGTGTGTGTTTGTGCAGTCTTTGTTCAGGAGCAACACCCATGAGACAAAATATGTCTGTGTGTAAATTCTGTCATAACCCCATATCCACCCCCATATTTCCAGCACATAAATCAGATGCATAAGAGGTGATAAGAAAATAAATATCTGCATATCTGCTGTCAGGTCATTAAAAAACTTCTCCTGCGTTAAGAGATGAACTCATCAAAATTTCCGTTCAGTTTCAGTGACTCCATCCTAAAAAATGTCGCAGTTACATGATGGATGGAGCGACGCACAATTTATAGCACATATTTCAGGGAAATGACAAGCTTAACACAGAACCTTGTATAAATATTCCAGTGGGCTGATTCATGTACATATTAAATATTCTCCCTGTTTTATGCATGGATGAAAAATGTGAATAAAATCCTTGGCCCCAGTAGATTGTTTAAGATGAAACGGGGGTTCGGTTCCCACTGTGCGTATTCAGGAAGAGAGAGTTGCGGTAAGTTTTGCACATCAGAGCAGCGAGCACCAGGCTCACAGCGGGAGACGGACTGAAGCAGTCTGCCATTCCCACGCAAGTGTCTCCTCAAACACAAAACAAACTGTTTCATCTAAACAGGTCATCCTTTTATAATGGATCTGTGCTAAAGGCTAATCTGTCACGTTTAATGGATTCTCATTACATCTTGGTCATTCATTTGCATGTTATCTAATAATTTTGATGTAAACAAAGGTTAAAAACTTCGGTAAAGATAAATTAAACGTTACTTGAGGTCAGTAAAAGTTAATATAAGGGATTAATATTCTGTCATTTTAAAGCTTGTTTGGGCTAAACTGAGCAAAAAAATTGGCAGCGATTTGTAGCTGTGTGTTATTTTTCATTGCTGTGGATAAATCTCTTCATCTGGAAAGTTTGAAGGTTAATCAGAGGACAAGACTACAGTGTTGAGTTCAAGAAAGTTGTGGCAGTTCACATTTTAACCCCCTGGGGTCCAAAAACGCGGTGGCGCGTTTTGACGTGTTTTCTCCTTATGATAGCAGAATCAACTTAAAATACCCCATTATTAATAATAATACACTTACGTGTTTGACGTCATTTGAAACTGTGAAGGGTCTTCTGTAATTTGTGTAGATTCACAATAACAACAAATCTTTGTGTTTTTGTCAAATAAAGAAAATAAACAGGGTACTCGGACTATAACCAAACGTATGGCTTAATAGATAAACACTAGGATGGGCTATATAAATGTCCAATTAAAAACTGTACAAATGTCATAGTTTTAATAAACTTAAAAAATCATATTTTTACTTGGAGGCCGCCATTTTGTTTACATCATACTGTAATACATTCACAACAACCATAACACATCAACAACCCAGAATGCACTATGCGCAAAACCAACGCTATCTTATGTAAATTCGTACGCAATTTAATCGTAAAATATATATGAATTCTCATGAATTCTCCACAGCTTAAAATGAGTATTACATTTTGGGATTTTTTGAAGTAATGAAAATATTTTATGGGTTTCAATCCATGTATTTTAGTAGTAAAAAGCAAATATTAAGTATTAAAGCATACATCTTCATAGTCAAGGTACCCTTTGGATAGGTCGGGTGTGTAAATCCTGACCTGGCATGGGAACAGATATAGATTTGCATTTCGTTGGTGTACCAATGAAATCCTTAAAGCAACACTATGTAGTTTCCATGTAAAATTGACTTCAGCTCCCCCATGTGGTTGAAAAGCGCAACAGTGCCTGGTATCAGACACTCTTCTGCAGGCAGGGGGTGGGGCGGGGCTGTGTGCTCTACCCTCCACCGCCACTTTCAGAGTGTGCTTGTTAGGGATGGCGAAAACGAAAAATTTTCTTGACCGGCCACCGAGCCTCATTAGCCGGTTGAAACCGGTTAACCGATAGGCCTATTAGTTTAAAATATGCTATGCTATTTAAAATAACAGCCATTTCTAGGTATGTGACAAAATGACGTAATACGCACGAGCGCTTTGTTCCCACGGCTGTGTTCCCAGCAGGTATTCAGCGCCAGACACGTTGGTGACTTAGGAAATCTGTCATATCTTTGCTTTGTGAATACCTCTAAAGCCCATATACTAGTGAAATAAATTACTTCCTCACGTTGATTCTCACGTTCGAATTTCCAAGACAGCTGTCGTAAGAAGAAAGTTATAAGCGAAGCAAAATTTCTCTCGTGTTTGACATTGAAATCCTCTATGAAGGCGAGTATTTTTTTGTTTCAAACCAAATACTTTTGATAGAATATACATTTAACTTGAATTAGGTGAAGTTTGGGATTGATTGTAACATTCGCATGTGCTTTTTTAAGATCCGCAAGTGACGTTGTTGTCAAAAGCAGAATCGCCCATTCAATCATATTGGCTTCTAAAACTTCTCCGTTTTCATCAATCCGTGCAGTATTTTTCAAAGTAATCATACAGAACGAAGGATTAGACTCTCTAGATTACATTATTGGCATAATTTTGACAAACATATAAATAAATACATGCATGCAACATGCATGCATTTATTGATTTATGAATGATAAATAACAATCATCAATTAATGTATTAATAATATCTGACCATTTAAATTGCTCGCCAGCATTATTAGTCAATTAAGAAATATTAAAGAAACAATGAAATGTTTCTTTAATATATAAAAATACAGCAATTTTATTTGAGAGGGCTTTGATTTCATATGGAAAGATATGCGTGGATTGATGCTCTGGGTTTCATTAATTAGTGGTTAATCAAAAATAATAACATTTTTATATATCTTTTAAAAAGATGTCATCTTAATCTTATTGGGCTTTTAATTACCTACAATGTGGTGTTTGAATTATGCAATTAGACCAAGAAATGAGGAAGTTATGATATTTTAAAGTGTTTGGTCAAGCGGAAGAGGTCACAGTTTTTCATAGTTTTATCGTTTTAATTGGGTACAAAAATGCCCCCTAATTTTCGAGATAAAAAATTCTGATTTTGATTCCGATTTTAATAATTTAAAAACCATGTTAAAGTTCTTTTTATTATCTATCATATGGTTATAATTATATATTAATTTTCTAGTATTTATATTTTTTTGTCACATACCTACCATTTCGAACCGCGCCTGCAATTTCGCAATTTGCATCTCTCTGCGCTCTGCCTCCGGCTCACACACACACACAGACCTCACAACACTTTTTAAATCCCCTACAGCGCAAAACATAAGTCCCGCAAACGCGGCGCCGTGCTTAGTTTCGAAATAGTTTAGGTACTAGGTGATCGCGTTGAACTTGAAATTAAGGCGTTTGTGAAGCTCATTTGAAAATTGCCGCGGCTCATTTAAGAAAATGACAGCTCAGAAGAGACTGCGCTTTAGTTTGGGGTAGTAATAATAAAGACATAGGATGATCATCATCACCTTTTCTGTTACCACTGAAATATAGATGTAATGTATTTCCAAATCTAAACCCATCTTATGCGGAATGTTGCCTAATAGACTGCAACACGATAAAACCAATGGATTAAACGGGCACCTTCAGAATGTGTAAAAGACGCACCGGCCAAAGCAGGTCTCGCACTGTGTTTGTTCTAGAACAAATGCAGCAAAGATATTTAATGCTTGTATGAGGCATATAGGCCTACGCTGAGTTTTATTTATTTATGATGAGGTGCGTTCTAATTAACAATTCAATGCAAGTGAACGCGCCGTGCCGGCGCCTTCATGCACGGGCCGGTAATTATATACTCTGCTATATTTGCTTTTTATTTATTAAATACATGCATTTGGTTGATGAAACATTTATTAAAATTAAGATACAATTTATACAAAACGAAATTCACTTTAAAGAAATGCTTTCTACCAAGCAAAACTTAATAAAGTGGTAAAAATCATGGCTGAAGATTTACAGAAACAAAACTTACTCTGCACTTTACTGTTAGCCTAAAAGACATAAATGTTAATAATTTGGAACACAACCAGGAGAGACTTTAATTTTAATTATTTTATTGCTGTATTTTATTTACTATTCGAATAAAGGAATTTATCAAAAAATAGCCTGTAGCATTTACTTTTCGCATACCTTGTGAGCATGCGAAACCAAACGCAGTGAACTCGCGCCAAATGTTTTTTTATTGGTTTATAAAGTACAAACAGACCAGTTATGAAAAACTGAGTGTGAGGGATTTGTTCACTTCACACAAAATGATCTTGGAAAGAAAGAGATGACTAACTGTAGTAGGGTTTAGTCCACTGTGTCAGGAAAACACAAAGTCGGAGTCTCTTGCGAATCAATCTTTTATTAGAATAGGAGAAGAGAGGTAGAAAAATCACTCCACAGTTCACGGCATCTCAACTAGTCCACGCGCACATAAAGGAAACAATCCAACGACGTAATCCTCTCGCAGATGGAAAGAGAGTCTCAGCCGGGAAACCGGAATTCAGGTGTACTGCTTAAAGGCGAAGCGAACCTGAAGAGCTGGAGAACCGAAGCAAATCCCACGACGTAATCCACTCGCGGATGACACAGGAGTCTATAGCAGGAAACCGGAAATACAGGTGTACCGCTTGAAGGCGAAGCGAACCTGTAGAACCGGGGAACAGGATCAACGTGCATACAAACTAGTCCAGAGCCGAAACATAGGATGTCAAACTCCAGCGCGGAACAAACCCTCAGACGCCGGTGACTGAACCTGGAGCGAGAGTAGATAAAGGTGAAGCAGATATAATCGAGCCGTTGGAACCATGGACAGCGAGCGTGGCAGAGATCAACTAACAATGAGCGCGTGACAAAGACAGAACAAAAGGACTATAAATAGAAAAGCAGAAACGAGACACAGCTGGAGGATAATTAGTGAAACAAGAGGGAGGAGTGAGTGCACACGAGAGGATCCATCACCAACAGGTAAATAAACACACACCGACTACTGATCATCCCGGACTCGTGACAGTACCCTCCCCCCCAAGACCGGCACCGGACGGACTCGGAGGGGACCCACCTTGTCGCCGACGGAAATCCTCGATCAGACCAGGGTCCAGTATATCCCGAGCCGGAACCCAACACCTCTCCTCAGGGCCGTATCCCTCCCAGTCCACTAAATACTGATAACCTCTGCCTCTGCGACGAGCATCTAGTAACCTCTTGACCGTATAAGCAGGAGCACCGTCCACTAGACGCGGGGCGGGGGGCTTAGGGACAGAGGCAGGACAATTATTATGGGAAAAAATCACAGGCTTAACCCTGGATACATGAAAAACAGGGTGAACCCGACCAAGACTGAGTGGTAACTTAAGCTTCACCGCTACCGGACTGACGACCTTAACAATAGTGTATGCCCCAATGAAACGCGGAGCCAGCTTACGAGAAGGCTCACGGAGAGACAAATCCTTGGTGGAAAGCCATACTTTCTGTCCACAAACGTAATGAGGTGGAGGTCGCCGGTGGCCGTCAGCCGCAGCTTTGGTCCGTCTGGAGGTCTGTAATAAAAGTGTTTTAGCTCTCTTCCAGGTGCGTTTGCATCTACGAACGAAAGCTAAAGCAGACGGAACCGCTGCATCGGGTTCTTGTGATGGGAAAAGCGGGGGTTGATAGCCGATCGATAACTCAAACGGGGATAATCTAGTAGAAGCGACGGGAAGAGAATTATGAGAGTACTCGACCCACGGGAGCTGTTGACACCAGGAGTTAGGATATTGAGACGACAGACAGCGGAGCGTTCGACCGAGATCCTGATTAGCCCGTTCACATTGCCCATTGGTCTGCAGATGATAACCAGAAGACAAGCTGGCTGTAGCGCCGATCTGTCTACAAAACTCCTGCCAAAAACGAGAGATGAACTGAGGACCCCTATCTGATACTACGTCAGTCGGAAGACCATGCAAACGAAAAACGTTAGTAATCAGAATCTGAGCCATCTCCTTGGCAGAAGGAAGTTTAGGTAATGGAATGAAATGAACCGCTTTAGAGAAACGATCCACCACAGTCAGAACGACAGTGTTACCATCAGACGCCGGTAAGCCGGTGACGAAATCAAGGGCTATATGAGACCAGGGGCGGGAGGGAATGGGCAAAGATTTAAGCAGACCAGCGGGAGGTTGATTAGAAGCTTTATTACGAGCACAGACTGAACAGGCTAATACAAACTGTCTGATGTCCGTAGCCATCGAAGGCCACCAAAAACGTTGACGGACGGCAGCCAACGTTCTCCGAATTCCTGGATGACCGACAAACCTAGATTCGTGACCCCACTGGATGACATCGGAACGTAAACACTCAGGAACCCATAGACGACCCGCTGGACACCCCTCTGGCACTTCGCCCTCTCGGCCGGCCTCTCTCACCCGCTGCTCAACCCCCCAAACGAGGGCACCGATTACCCTCCCCTTGGGGAGAATGGTTTCGGTCCGCCCAGATTCAGAGGAATCAAACAGACGTGAGAGCGCGTCCGGTTTAATATTCTTTGAACCAGGCCGGTACGAGAGGGTAAAGTTAAAACGGTCAAAGAAAAGTGCCCAGCGAGCCTGTCTAGATGTTAACCTTCTGGCTGAACGGATATATTCTAAGTTCTTATGATCCGTCCAGACCAAAAAGGGCTCAGAGGTTCCCTCCAACCAGTGACGCCACTCACCCAGCGCAAGTCTG
Source organism: Paramisgurnus dabryanus (assembly GCF_030506205.2). Taxonomy (NCBI): domain Eukaryota; kingdom Metazoa; phylum Chordata; class Actinopteri; order Cypriniformes; family Cobitidae; genus Paramisgurnus; species Paramisgurnus dabryanus. The sequence continues at coordinate 16,398,813 of NC_133357.1, read as the reverse complement.
ATCGCCAGCAGCTCCCTATTACCAATGTCATAATTTCGTTCCGCTGGGTTTAACCGGTGAGAGAAAAAAGCGCATGGATGCACTTTCCCGTCAGCAGACGACCGCTGAGATAAAACGGCGCCTACCCCGACATCAGATGCATCTACCTCCACTATAAATTGATTTGCTGGATCGGGAATAGAGAGAACAGGAGCAGAAACGAAACGGGACTTTAATTCATCAAAGGCTTCCTGTGCCTCTCCATCCCAGCGAAATCGTACTTTAGAGGAAGTGAGAGCGGTAAGAGGTTTAGCGATCTGACCAAAGTTTCTGATGAATCGCCGGTAAAAGTTGGCGAAACCCAGAAATCGTTGAAGCTCCTTACGAGTGTCGGGCACTGGCCATTCGGCAACCGCTTTAACTTTAGCAGGATCGGGGCGAATCTCTCCCTCGGCAATGATGAAACCCAGAAACGAAACTGACTCTCTGTGGAATTCGCACTTTTCCGCCTTAACAAAAAGCTGATTCTCTAAAAGCCGTTGTAAAACTAGGCGAACATGCTGGGTGTGTAACTGCATAGAGGGTGAAAAGATGAGGATGTCATCGAGATACACAAAGACAAAATTATTAATCATGTCTCCCAGCACCTCATTAACCATAGTTTGAAAGACAGCTGGAGCGTTACAAAGGCCGAACGGCAGAACGCAATATTCCCAGTGTCCAGAAGGTGTATTAAAAGCTGTCTTCCACTCATCGCCCTCCTTGATACGTACCAAATGATAAGCGTTACGCAGATCCAATTTGGTAAAAACCCGTGCTCCTTGTAATAACTCGAAAGCCGAAGACATTAACGGTAAGGGGTATTTATTTTTAACAGTAATGTCATTAAGCCCTCTATAGTCAATGCACGGACGAAGCGACCCTTCTTTTTTCTTCACAAAGAAAAAACCAGCACCAGCTGGAGACGAGGAGCGGCGAATGAGACCGGCATTAAGCGCTTCACTAATGTACTTATCCATAGCCTCTCTCTCTCTGGTTTAGAAAGGGAAAAAACTCGACCCTTAGGCGGAAAAGTACCTGGAAGGAGATCGATTACACAATCATACGACCGATGAGGAGGTAGGGAGGTAGCCCGAGCCTTACTGAACACCCGGTGCAGATCGGAATACTCCGTCGGGACCCCTGAAAGATCAGCAGCAGGAGTCTGAAGGGTAGAACACACAGACATAGAAGAAGCAGGACCGAGACAAGAAACATGACACGAATCTTTCCAGGACAAGACAATGTTGTTCTGCCAATCAACGTGAGGATTATGTTTAATTAACCAATCATGTCCTAAAATGACGGGTGTCTGAGATGATTCCAATAAATAAAATTCAATATCCTCACGATGATTGCCAGAAACAAACAAACTCACAGGGGGTGTGCGATGGGTGATCTCTGCCATGTGCTGTCCCTTTAATGTCCAGGCCGAGAGAGAGGAAATTAAAGGATGAGCAGGGATACCCCAAGATTCAGCCAACCTGGCATCCAAGAAGCTCGCCTCCGCGCCGGAATCCAACAATGCCTGTGAATGGAAGTTAGAGGCGTTAAAACTTACAATAACAGGCAGTAAGGTGCGGTTAACAGAGGTACAGTTAGCGGGAGACTTGAAAGATGAAATGCCCACCGATACTCCCAGGTCTATCGGTGGGCAACCCCTTTTAACGGACACGAAGCGGCAAGATGCCCCGCCTTACCGCAGTAGAGACACAATCCATTTACCAGGCGACGTTGCCTCTCTCTGCCGGTAAGGCGGAGTTTACCGAGCTGCATGGGTTCCTCTGGTTCCGACGACTGAAGAGATGAAGGTGGCGAAGGCGAAACCTCAGGCAGTAGTAGTGAAGCTCTGCGAAACGACCGCCGAAGGTCTCGTTGATGTTGACGATTCTCAATCCTTAATGCTAAATCAATAGCGGCTTCCAGAGATGTTGGAGGATCCCGTGCAGCTACCTCGTCTTGGATGTCTGGGTTGAGACCCTCAAGGAATTGAGAGCGTAGCGCAGCGTCATTCCATCCGCTGGTGACGGCCAGGGTCTTGAACGAAATAGCATAATCCGTGACAGAGGATCCACGCTGGAGCAATCTCACCAGCTCCGCGGCTGCCATGTCTCCCTGAATAGATCGATCAAAAAGTCTTAACATCTCTTCCTTGAGGGTCTCGAAGGAAGCCGTGCACGGAGCTTTGGCCTCCCAAACAGCCATTCCCCAGTCCCTCGCTCTCCCGGTAAGCAGCGTCAGCACAAACGCTACCTTGGAAACAGCTGATGAAAACTTGCGAGGCTGGAGAGCGAAGACCAGGGAACATTGCTGAAGGAAAGCCCGGCAGGTGTTAGGATCGCCGTCAAATGTAGGTGGAGTAGCAGCGTGAGGTTCAGATTCAGCTCTGGAGGATGTTCCGCTGGAACCAGCGAGTTGAGGTTCACCTAGTGGTAGAGTGATCTGATCCAGGCGATTTGTAAGCTCAGTAAGCCGGTCAGAGAGAAGACGAAAGTCTCTAGAAGCTGCACTCAGAAGGGATGAATGTTGGTCAATTATTGCCCCCTGCTGGCTGAGTGCAGTCTGCACCGGATCTAGACTCTCAGAACTCGCAGACTCCATTTCTGACGCGCTCATTTGTCAGGAAAACACAAAGTCGGAGTCTCTTGCGAATCAATCTTTTATTAGAATAGGAGAAGAGAGGTAGAAAAATCACTCCACAGTTCACGGCATCTCAACTAGTCCACGCACACATAAAGGAAACAATCCAACGACGTAATCCTCTCGCAGATGGAAAGAGAGTCTCAGCCGGGAAACCGGAATTCAGGTGTACTGCTTAAAGGCGAAGCGAACCTGAAGAGCTGGAGAACCGAAGCAAATCCCACGACGTAATCCACTCGCGGATGACACAGGAGTCTATAGCAGGAAACCGGAAATACAGGTGTACCGCTTGAAGGCGAAGCGAACCTGTAGAACCGGGGAACAGGATCAACGTGCATACAAACTAGTCCAGAGCCGAAACATAGGATGTCAAACTCCAGCGCGGAACAAACCCTCAGACGCCGGTGACTGAACCTGGAGCGAGAGTAGATAAAGGTGAAGCAGATATAATCGAGCCGTTGGAACCATGGACAGCGAGCGTGGCAGAGATCAACTAACAATGAGCGCGTGACAAAGACAGAACAAAAGGACTATAAATAGAAAAGCAGAAACGAGACACAGCTGGAGGATAATTAGTGAAACAAGAGGGAGGAGTGAGTGCACACGAGAGGATCCATCACCAACAGGTAAATAAACACACACCGACTACTGATCATCCCGGACTCGTGACACACTGTCTATAATAGCCTAATTTACAGATCCCTTTTTTTAACCGACAACCGACAACTTTGACCGGTTAACGTTGATACGGTCAACCATCGGTCAAACGGTCATCGGTTAACATCCCTAGTGCTTGTAGCAGCTAGGAGGCTGCTCAGGTTGCAGCAACAGTACAATTTGGCCAGTTAAAAGTTGTTCTATCACTGAAATAATTTTAGAGACATTATTTAAAGGTAAAAAAAACTACATAGTGTTGCTTTAAAGCCCCCCAACCTAAAAAAATGCACTTTTAAATGTGTTTCTAGCTGAAAATGAGTCGCCAGTGTCTGTGCAGAAACATTTCTACAAATCCATCTGTTCTTCTTTGTGTAATCTTCTTTTAAACCGCAACAGTCACACAAAACAGGCTGTTGGGGATCCGCTATCAATGTGATATCACATTGATTACAAACCAACCATAACCGCTAACAGACTCCCCTTTATGAGCGCATGTAGTTCAATCTTTTGCCAAAGACACATGTTTTGATGTAGTCCAAAGCACACGTGTAAGCGCTCTATCCCCTACTTTGCATACGGGGAACAGAAGCTTTCTTTGTATTTAAAGAACACACACAAAATCAGCGTGTTTTTCACAAATGGTCATGTTCAGCATCGTATAATGAAAGATTTGTGGTGTATTTTGAGTTGCAACTTTACAGATACATTTTGGGAAGACAGAGACTATTTTTATATTGCTGAAAACACCTAGGCTAGAAGTCCTTTAAGAAACTCTACCAAGTGAGCTACAGTACAACTACAGGAAAAATCATTTAAAATCATACAAACCTACATTATGTTGGACAGAGTTACATGTTACTAATTGAAATTTTGTGTTGCTTATGAGCTGTAATTGCAAAAGGCTATTATAATCAAACAGACGGGTGTGTTTTATTGCTGTGCCAGCAGTATACTCTTTATTAAGCTTAACACAGTCTAGGCAGGGGTGGTTTGTCACTACACATATGGGCTGCTGATGATTAAACCTAGAATAATAGCTTGGCTGGTTTGTGCATAAATTATAACCTTATATTTGTCTAAATTGAACTAAAGTGCTCTTCAAACAATTCACTTCCTTTATCTTTTTTTCCAAGACCACTGCTGGCTGCGATCGCCTGCCAATATGCAGTAACTTAGAATGTATAAGTATTGCTAAAGCTGTCAGAAACCAGACAACAATGAATACATTTATATCCACCTTGAAATAAAATCGAATAAAATGTACTGTAGGAAGCATTAATCCGTTGCCTTGCCTATATTCTCTCAGTCAAAAAAATATTAAATGTATCATTAAATGTACATCATACTGTATGATTCCCTTAGTTAATACAGGATGTACAAAACATATTTGCATGTAGCAGATTTGCATAATGCAAAGTTCATTGTGCTGTGTAATGCAGTAATTTTTGTTGTAAGTTGATTTTAAAACCTTTAAAATCTTTGTCTTTCAGTTGCAAGCCGGACTGTATAACCCAGTCCAGTGTGCCCTGCTTGGCTTCTCAGCAGCCAGCACATCCTTGCCTCAGGGCTACCTCTGGGTAAGTACACTTTCACACAATAAAAACGTCTCTTCTTTAAAATCTGTCTCCCATCAGATCGAGAAACATAATATAACAGAACATCTCTGACGCAGCGCTTGAGTCATCTGCCTTACTTCATCACTCCCGAACTCTCAAATCACCTATTACAATTGGCTTGCACAAGGATACAGTGGTGATGGTTTATAAATTACTCCTTGTGGGGTTTCAACCTCCAACATTTTGGTTACTATATTGCCAGCTTGAAGCTTAAACCACTGTGGCACAGCATAATATTTATCTGCTTTATCAGTAGGGCGGTCAAATGAGTAATCGCAATTAATCACAGTCAAAATAAAAGTTTGTTTTTGCATAATATACACTCATCTAAAGGATTATTAGGAACACCTGTTCAATTTCTAATTTATGCAATTATCTAATCAACCAATCAAATGGCAGTTGCTTCAATGCATTTAGGGGTGTGGTCCTGGTCAAAACAATCTCCTGAACTCCAAACTAAATGTCAAAATGGGAAAGAAAGGAGATTTAAAGAGTAACTAAACCCCTGGTCAGAGCCTGACTCCACCCACTGCAATATTTGAAAAATGCAAGAAAAGTGGGCAGATCCCAACGGAGAAAGAGGGGACGAACTAAGTGTGTGGTGAGATCGTAACAAGGCGTGGTGAGCTTGAACCTGCTTACCTCACGAGTTATTTCTTGGACCCAACATCCAATAGGAAAATTCAACTGCAGTAGCCACCGTTCAACCTGAAGAGGGCAGCACTCAGACGTTTTTACACCATATATTGTAGTATTGAAACACTTAATATCCAAATGTCAAAAAACTTACTAAAATCAATGAACAGCACTAATAAAGCATCATTCTTACAGATCATTAACTAAAAAAAGTTGGTTTAGGGTTTAGTTACTCTTTAAGCAATTTTGAGCGTGGCATGGTTGTTGGTGCCAGACGGGCCGGTCTAAGTGTTTCACAATCTGCTCAGTTACTGGGATTTTCACACACAACCATTTCTAGGGTTTACAAAGAATGGTGTGAAAAGGGAAAAACATCCAGTATGCGGCAGTCCTGTGGGCAAAAATGCCTTGTTGATGCTAGAGGTCAGAGGAGAATGGGCCGACTGATTCAATGTGATAGAAGAGCAACTTTGACTGAAATAACCACTCGTTACAACCGAGGTATGCAGCAAAGCATTTGTGAAGCCACAACACGCACAACCCTGAGGCGGATGGGCTACAACAGCAGAAGACCCCACTGGGTACCACTCATCTCCACTACAAATAGAAAAAGAGGCTACAATTTGAAAGAGCTCACCAAAATTGGACAGATGAAGACTGAAAAATGTTCCCTTGTCGGATGAGTCTCGATTTCTGTTGAGACATTCAGATGGTAGAGTCAGAATTTGGCGTAAACAGAATGAGAACGTGGATTCATCATGCCTTGTTACCACTGCGCAGGCTTGTGGTGGTGGTGTATCGTTTAAATGCCACGGCCTAACTGACAGGGTACCCGCGGAGTCTTAAAAGTCTTGAAAAAGCATTGAATTTCATTTTCCCATATTAAGGCCTTAAAAGGTATTGAATTTCACCTCAAAGTCTTGAATTTTTCACGGAGGTCTTAATTTTTCAAATGATCAATAGATTTATATGCTGTTAATTCAGACACAAAACTCGCGTGCACAAAAACCACGCGCGAGCGACAGATACGAGCGCAGAACACTATCCATGTTTGGAAAAGCATCTTAGCGAGCGCGCAGAACACTATTCGCGCGCGGTAAAGCATTCTCGCGTGTTCACAGAACACTATTTGCATTTTGCGCGCTGAAAAACGTCCTCCCGAGAGCGCACCTCTGTTCAAAGCGCACAAATGCAGTCACGCGAGCAAAGTAAAAAGTAAAGCAAAAAGGCTGGGATGAGCGCTCGTTCGACTCTCTCTATGCGCTCGCAGCTGCACAACACGCACTTGCTCGATCAAGTTGACTTTGGGACTGTGGGGGCGGGACAATGACGGGTGTCCTCGCACCTGTGATCGGTTGTTTGATTTAATCAGTGACACACACAATCTTCTGTTCCACAATTCGTCTCTAGTAAAGAGAAGACACGTTTTAATATGATCATTATGTCGGAGAAGGTCATTTATATGTTAAACAATAGTCTTGTGTGATCCATGCAATAATAAGCTGCAACAATAACGCAAATTTGAAAGCTATTATATATTTTGTTTACTGTTTAATTAGATAATATCAACTTGCAATATATACTATAGGCTACATATTTACATTGTCACACTAAGTTAGCATTAGAAAACTGTAGTATGGTCCTGTATAAAGATTAACAGAAATATATCTATATATGAGCTTGTGTCCAGTTTTTTGTTTGGTGCAGTGAACAGATCTCTTGTCTTTTTAGGGTCAAAATAGCATTACATTTTAATTTGTTGTTGTGTTTGAGGGGTTTTTGTTTAATTTGCCATAATATGGTTAATTTTGTTTGTCAGTATTATTCTGGTTCAGAGCATTACTGATGAGTGTTATTAGATGTTGTTATTATCTTAACTATATTAAACAGCAAAAAAATTAATACCTTAAAATTGGTGTTATTGTTTGGTTTGCAGCTTATTTCATGTATCAAACAAGGGTATTGTTTTAACATAAATGACCTTATCCGACATAATGGTCATATTAAAACGTGGCGGGCTGCACAAGATAAAGAGGAGGGCCACATGTGGCCCCTGGCCCTCCAGTTGCCCATCCCTGATTTAGGGATTTTCACATTTACAATAAATGTACATTTAAATCTATTAAATCTATTGATTGTTGGTTTTGATTGATGGGTAAAGATAAGGGTTAGGCCGTTTGGGCCTTGGACTCAGCCTTTCAGAGGCATGTTGTCATGAATGTTCAAACATTTGTAAATAGTAATTATTTGAGCTATATTACGTTATTTAAAATGATTTATTCTACCCGAATGGGTGCGATGTAGGTATTGAATTTCATTTGAAGTGGTATTAAAAAGGTCTTAAAAAGCCTTGAATTTAGGTTTGACAATCCTGGGGGTACCCTGAACTGAGCATTGTTTCTGACCATGTCCATCCCTTTATGACCACCATGTACTCATCCTCTGATGGCTACTTCCAGCAGGATAATGCACCATGTCAAAAAGCTCAAATCATTTCAAATTGGTTTCTTGAACGTGACAATGAGTTCACTGTACTAAAATGGCCCCCACAGTCACCAGATTTCAACCCAATAGAGGATCTTTTGGATGTGGTGGAACGGGAACTTCGTGCCCTGGATGTGCATCCCACAAATCTCCATCAACTGCAAGGTGCAATCCTATCAATATATCCCAACATTTCTAAAGAATGCTTTCAGCACCTTGTTGAATCAAGCACCCACGTAGAATTAAGGCAGTTCTGAAGGCGAAAGAGGGTCAAACACAGTATTAGTATGGATGTACGGGCAAGTTCCTATGCTTTTCTGTAATATTTTCTTTTTGCTTTCTAAAACATTTCATTTGTGAAGGTAGCAGAAGCTAAAATAAACAACTCTGTTAGAATTGTTTGATCGACATGTAAAATGAAGGAAAAAGCAGGATAAAAAATTTCTGGAAAGGCGTTTGAACTGCTCTAGAAACAAACATCAAGTATTCCACATCAAAAGACATACTTTAAATTATTTATCTTGTGGCTGTTTCTCCCCCATCATTCTCGCCTGCAGCTTCTCAGAGGGCCATGCCAGTATGTTCAGGCACTGGATGTCCGGCTTCTCATGTTCCTTTCTATTTGTTGTCTGACTGCGCAGGTGGCTAGCGTTGGCGCTGACTCTCACGGGCAAGTGGAAATTTTCTCCCTTAACAGGCCCACTCCACGATCGGTTAAGAGTTTCTCTCTCGGCTCCCCTGTGCTTTGTTTGGAGTATATCACAGAGCCCAGCACCGATGAGGAACAGGAGGTAGAGGCCACTGATGTTCCCTCCAAGATTGGCAACACCATCTGTGTAGGATTACAGGACGGCAAGTGAGTGCATGAGAATATAGATCTGTATTTGTCTTGAATAGGACTGTTTAATTCCGGACCTGGAGGGCCAACCTTAATCAGACACAATCTGTTTATTCAATGTCTGAAAGGCGTGTGTGTTTGATTAGGGTTGGAACTAAACTCTGAAGGACAATACACCACAGGACCGAAGTTAAATAGCCCTTGTTTGCAATAATTATAGTCATTACATTGTTGATTTCATAGAGAAATACTGAATTTTCATTCGACTGTAGACTGGTTATATTGCCATAGCCGATATTTCGGTTGATATTTGGGATAATTAGTGTGGATAAATCCTTTAATTTTATTTCTACAAATGTCTTGTAAATGCCTACTAAAGTACTTAAAGTTAGATTTTGTTTATAAATGAATGTCTCTTATTTACTGTAATTACATTTGTGTTATATAATATCAGCCACATTGGCCATTGAAAAACGTATATACTGTATATGTACCATGTGCGTCAGAAGCCAAAAAAAGTGGGTGCCCCCCAAAAAAGATTACTCATGTAGATGCCATTTTCTTATATTCTGCTGCCTTAATTAAACAACTTCTTGTTATAGCCTAAAAACTTTGGGTAACACTTAAATGGGTTTTCATAAGACTGACATGACACATTCATAATCATGACTTGACACGTGCTATGAACATGAAGGAGATTTTATGCACGTGTATGACAACTGTCATTAAGTGTCATTCATTCAATTTTGTCATTTTTAATGCAAAGATGACATTGTTGGAGATTTCTTTGTTATGACAACTTGACATGAACCAATACATCATAACTTGTCATGACAAATTGACATTACCAACCTAACTGACCACATTTTCTTACCAGTAATACAAATTTACATGATCATAAAAATGTAATTAACTGTTAATACTCTGTCATATAGTTTTAAAACAGCGTCATGAATATTTTTCTTGACCTCAACTACAGTGGTACAAATTTAATTTGTCATTAAAATGTCATTAAGTGTTAATACTCAAATAGTTTTATAACAACATCATAAATATTCTTTAGTTCATAATGGTTTAACAAATGAAATAAGTCATTCAATAAAAATAATAATAATTAAAATTGATAAATTATACTTTATTGCATTTCGAGACCGATTCACCTAAAATGTAATGAAAACAGTACAATAATGGGTTAAGCCATGCAGAGTTGGGTCCATATTGCTGCAAAGTTAATTACAATAAATTAAATGTTTTGTTAGTTTTTTCTTCTATGTCAGAAAATTTTAGAACCCTCTGTGTAAGGAAGAAAAAGTTTTTTAGTTGTCAGTTTTATTTATGTATTGTGCACTTACATAAAGTTAAGTATACATTTTTGACGTGTCTGTTGCATTTTGTTAAGGTATTTAAAATTATTTGACATGGTATTAACACTTAATGACATTTAAATGACAGGTTATTGTGATGTTAACCCATAAGGCTAGGTAGTTTCTTAAGTTTGATAAGTATTCTGCTATGTCATGTTTATGACAGATGTATGACAAGTTATGATGTATTGGTTCATGTCAAGTTGTCATAACAAAGACATTTCCAACAATGTCATCTTTGCAATAAAAATAACATAATTGAACAAATGACATTACAGTTGTCATAAATGTGCATGTCATGATTATGAATGTGTCATGTCAGTCTTATGAACACCCCTTCAAGTAAAGTGTTACATGCGTTGTGTCACGTGAATGCAGGATGCGAAAGTAGTGAAAACACAAAATGGGGTTTCATTTATATGGACTCTGAATGAGCCAAGTGAAATGGATTTGAGGAGACAGAAGTGTGGAAGTCAAGGTTGTAGCTAAAACACAATTTTTTTTAAATTAAAGGCTGTAAAGTGGGTCCAATATCACTGGTCTTAAAAAGTGGGTGGGTCTTTTGTCACCCACATATAATGGCTCCGACGCCCATGATCAGTACTTATATCAGTATATACTACTTGTTTTCCTGTAGTAGGGAGAAATTAATGAATTTGTGTGTGTGTATATTTCCTTAGCATCCTAGTTTACGGAAGTGTGGACACTGCGGCACAGTGTCTGCTAACGTTCTGTAACCCAGAGTGCTGTCCGGTTTTATGCCTAAAACACTCCGACAATTTTCTCTTTGCTGGTTTGAGTAATGGAAAAGTTGCCGTGTACAACAGAAAAAGTGGAGGTAATTTTATTATTGTGGGGTTTTAATGATAAATTATTCCCTGGAATTCTTTATATTCAATATCTAAATATTAGCCATGTTCATTAGCATATGTAAATGTCTCCAGAAGGGTTATGGGATCCAGACTCATGCAGACACGTGGTTATTGGATACGCTCCCGTCCTCAAACTCCTCCGAATCGACGAGTGTGTGTGGGCCAGCTGCGCCAACCAGGTCTCTGTGATTGAGGGCTCCTCTCTCAGGACTCAGGTAGATGTCATAGATACTTGTCCTTTGAGAAATTAGTTGAAATTGAATGTGATTGAATGTGAAGGCAATGACGGTACAGTCCATGCTCCATCTCATCACTAATCAATCACTGAGCTTCCTTCCATAACAATGGTAGTTATGGGAAAGCTGTTTGTTTATTTCAGAGTTTTACATTTTGATACACCGTAAAGACGGCCTGCTAGTTGCATTATGCGAGTGCATCTTAAGCCGCACATAAAAGGTATCCTCCCTATAGACCCCCAACAGCATGTTAGGGCTCGAGTCTTTGATCACTTCTGACAGCTGAACCAACCTCTCTATTTTGCCGCAAGGTATACGCCCTCCTTCTTGCCTCCCTGATGCTTAATATAAGGATTAAATTCGGCTCTGGAAGTTGAAAATTCAGTTTAAGTGGAAGATAAGAAGCTATGGGGATGCACATATGGCCTGCTTACTTGTCAATACTTTACAGGGAATCTCTCAGAGTCAGCTGAAAATTACTGTATTTGACATTCACTTTAAACAATACACATCAGTATATGTGGTAAATATGTTAAAATACATCAATATGTCTAAGATCTTATCTTTTTTTAATAACACTTTACAATAAGGTTGTATTTGTTTACAATTAGTTAATACATTAGCTAACATGAACTAACAATAAACACAGCATTTATTAATCTTAGTTCATGTTTATTTCAGCATTAAATAATTCATTCATTTATTAAAAATTAATACATGATGAAAAACTATTTTGTTCATGTTAGTTAATGCATTTACTAAGGTTTACTTTTACAACCTTATTGTAAAGTGTTACCATTTTTTCCCTAGTTTTCCTTGAATTAAAGATATTGTAGAGGTATTAAATAATACGATATAAAGTACAATCATTTAGAGCTGTAAGTAAAAATGTACTGGTTAAACATCATTGATGTTTGTATAGTATGTACATCACGTTACTCCTTGTTATATGCATTTTCATTTATTTTTGTGTTTTTATAACTACTAGAGTTTTGAAGCACATCCAGATGCTATGGTTAGCGTGACCCACATGGTGCGTGCCGGAGGAGGAGTGTGGATGGCGTTTTCAGAGGGATCATCCCTGCGTCTGTTTCACACTGAAACACTGGAGCACCTCCAAGAGATCAACATTTCAACACCCTCCGCATATCTGAGTCCTGGCAAGTCTCCGATATGATTATAGTGCATGAAAACATTTTCTTAACATGACACACAGACCTTGAGGAGTGTCACGGCTCTGTTTTGATATTTGGATTCACAGACAAGTTTAGTGCGGTAGGAAGCTGTAAAAGGTTCGTAAATATACGTAAAGAAACTTATTGACACTTTGTGATGTGTTTTTCTCCTACAGGTCAAAAATCTGTGTGTGTAACCAGTCTGCTCATCTGCCAGGGTTTGCTGTGGGTAGGCACAGCTCAGGGCATTATTGTAACCCTGCCAATGCCCAGACTGGAGGGCATTCCCAAAATAACAGGTGAGCCACATTTGAAACAAACACGGGTTTATTTTTGTTGCCAAACATACACTCACTCTCATTCCTAATAGGCAAAGGGATGACATCGCTCAACGCTCACAATGGCCCTGTTGAATTCCTAGTCGCCACTTCAAGCGTTTTATCCCAAGATTTCCTAAAGCGGGATTCCGGAGTGGATGGTGTGGATTCAAATAGTGGAGGGGAGGATAAAGAAACAAACTCATCTCGAGAGTCCCTCCAGCAGTTGGATGTCTCTCCGCAGGTAGAAGCCAAACCTAAAGGAGTGATTCTGCAGTACCACCTGCGGTCCACCTCTCAGCTCCCAGGCAAGCTCTTGACGGCCCGACCCGATGAAGCCTCTGAGTCCACACCAGAACCTCTGGAGCACACCCTGGAAGACGGCTCCATCTATGAACTGAGTGATGACCCAGAGATTTGGGTCAGGGGACCTGGACCTTCTTCTAAAGAAGCGGCACGGAGGGAGAAGGTAACATCAGCCGCTATTATATCCGGTGGAAAAGGTTTCCGTCGGCTCACTAAATCATCCAACTCTCCTGACTCTAATGAGAACACGCTCATGGTCTGGCAGTTACCCATTACAGTTTGAGGCTATAGTACGGTTCTCTCTTCCCCTTTTTGCAGCAGTGGGGGATTGTCAGATTACCGAAGGACAAATAGACTGGAAGCTCTTGGCTTAAAAGCAATTATTCCACGTTTCCTCCAGAAGGTTTTGATAAACAACTGTGCCATTCGTTTTTTCCATTTTTTTTGTAATAACAGCATGTGCTTAGCATATAATACACCACAACTAAATATAAAAGTTAATCTTTTCACACTATCCACAAATGACTAATGCCGCCAGAAGATGAAATTTGATCTGATTGTGAAGAATCAGGGTACGTGTTTGTTGTTTTTTCAGTTATACAAACAATAATCCTTAGTATGTATCTGGCTGTGACCCAATTCTTTAAATAAGAGATATTTTTATACGACAGCGACAAAGGTGTGTACGGTAACTGATGGAGTCATTGTATTTAAATGTGTTTTAATGTTATTTTAGTGTGAAATGTGAATAGGTGATATGTAATGCAAATAAAAGGAAGCCCCTTGGCGTAGGTACAATACCTGTTCGTCATGAATCCCATTGTCACACAGTGTCACTTTGTTAAAAAAATAATAAAAATAAATCACTACTATGATTGAATTTTTGCATTCTTGCTTTTTTTACCTTAATTTTTTCTTTTGTTTTAAATGCATTTGATTTGATTTCTGAATCAACATAAAATTGTTTTGCAATGGTTTTGCGTGTATAAGTTAATGCTGCAGATTTATATTCAGTTGAATCTGAGCATATTTTCAGCCTTTTATCTCTGGGCAACCACTGCCAGCAATAACCGTAAACATATCAGTATTTCACAGCTCAGGCAGTGTTTAATATATGCAAGTTGTGCCACCAGTAGTACGTGAAGAGGTTGCCAAATCACATCTCTGGCAGCCACAGAATAAAACTGACCTGTCAGGATTTAAGAGAGCTGGCTGACAGTCACTCATCGCTCGGTGTCTCAGCTGATAGTGGATGTTTTCTGTGAACATTATTGAATTTATTAACACAAAATATATCAGACCATATATCAAATAACCCTTGTGATCTGTTGCAGAAGAAAAACATTTTACCTTTAGGGTAATATTTTTCTCTGTGAAGTTTCTTTTTTTTGCAGTACTGTAAAGATATATAATGAATCTAAAGTAGTCAGGAGTTACATCAAAGTCTTCAGATTAGGGATGCACGATGCAGCATTTTTATGCCAATGTCGATATTTGGTTATTTAGAATGAAAACTGCCGATACCGATAATTTTGTATTTTGTACTTTTTGTCTCAAATTATTTACAGAGCATAAACTGCAATTTTGTTGTCACTATGACCCAATTTGAAATAATCACACAGCATGAGTTCTGATGCGTTTTTGATAGCCAGGATATCTGCCCTGATCATCAGCTGTTTTTAAAGTATTGTCTATAAAGTGAATTTACTGAGAATTAGTATTATAATTACACATTAATAAAAAATTTACATAAAAACTAAACTACACTGCAGTAACTTACTTTTGTCTCTCGCAGTCAACTCATCAGTTATAGTTCGAAGCATGAACTCACACGCGCGCTCACGAGAGAATGAATTCATTCAAATCTGTTGCTCTGGTAATCTCCGCCCGACTGAGCGTGCGAGCGAGCGCGCGCGCAGGGATGCCGTGAGGAGAACAAAATGAGACGTTACAGAGACAAATGCGGCGAGTTTCTTAATATCTCTGCTTTGTACGGAGGATGACATAGCGTATTAAAATGGACTACTGACATTCTTGCGTGATTGAGTGATATTTTAAAGTCATAAAAACAGAGAGATGAGTATAATCGCTTTATCTTTGCTTCTGTGTGCTGATCTACTGGATTTCGTTAAAGGTAAGTTCGACTTTCTCTTCTGTACATGGGCATAGGCAAAATCATTATTATCCATATGTCAAACAGCTGTTCATTTGATTTAATAAAGTGATATTTTTATTTCATTGATGTTCTGAAAGAGACTTTAATAACTGCTGTAAGATTACATTTACACATGTGTAAGCTCACATTCGTAAACCAGCAAAAGTACATCCTTGTTATTTTCATCTGAATTTTGTATGCATGCATAAATAAGCCTTCAAGTTATTCTTTAATGTCATATATGTCCTACATATCTCTTGTCTTGTCTTTTTATCAGGTACACCTTTCTAATAATGTTGATGGCTGGTTATTTTGAGAATAAAGCTTAATCTTTTTGTCCTGACCCATAATTTTAGGGTTTGGTGGGGGTAGTCTGGTCTCTGAATTGAAATAATTAAAATAAATAGCAAATATGTAACTAGTGCTCTATATTGTATTTATAGTAAATATGCTTAGTATTAAATGTATGTAACTGTAATGTGTATATGTGTGTTTATGGGAGCAATTTGAGTAATTTTTTTCATACATACATACATGCATGCTGGGCATGAATCAGAAATGACAGTAACCAAACACCTTACTGTACCAGTCACTTAATAATGCAGGCTAGGAAAATGTCAAGTTTGTTTGCCCTGAGAATCCGAGCCTGGCATTTTATGTCAGTGATTGGATCGTATTAGAAGACAAAGTCGCACACTTTATGTATACCATTATGTATTCTTTTATTACACCATAACTTTGAAGGATTACCTGGGTTTTGATGTTCATAAAGTTTTGAAGGGCACAGCATCAAAAAGAAGTTTTAGAAAGAAGATACATTAATATTAAGTGCACATACATCATTGTGAGACCAGGACTTGGCTTTGGTTTTGATGGGTGAAGAATAAACCTGACCATATTTACATGTATATAGTGAGTGCATGATCGAACAGTTAGTCAGCTGAATTCCTTGTGCATCACTGCTGGTAGTTAGTTGGCAACCTTTCTACGCCCATACAAAATTATTATTTTTATTGCATTTGTTATTTTTTCATGTGATTTTCTCTACTAGTGAATGATTACATAATGAAAAACATTATATTGACATTTCAGATAAGTCTGACATTTGACCAGAGATTACGTAGACTGGGACGTGGTCTCCTATTAGATTTTTTTACTGTTGCTTTTGGTTATCAGTACATGATGTCATGTACATGAACTGTTATGGGTGGTCACGTGACCATACAGTACCTTGCACTGAATGTGCAGCAGCGTGCAGAATGAGTTGGTCGATGGGGGAAAAATACCATGGATTAGGGAAAGAAGGAAAAAATAATCCATTTGCTGACGTCACATTTCAAAAGCCAATACGATGGAGCGGTGGGATTTTATAGGTCATTTTATTTGTGACAGATTACAGGCCGATTGCTTGCCACACTGGTTCTTGGTTGCTAAATGATGATGTTTCAATGAGATAGATAGATAGATAGATAGATAGATAGATAGATAGATAGATAGATAGATAGATAGATAAAACATAAATGTTGTATCTTTTTATGTAGATTACTGTACCTTAAGAATCTCTTGTGTACTTTTAAAGTTAAATTTAAAGTTAAATGTTTGTACCTCTAAAATTTTACTGGTACAAAATTGTTCCTTAAGGTACACAATTGATCCTTAGGGTATAATATTGTACCCCAAAAGGTACAACATTTGAATGTGTTGTATACCCATAAAGGTACAAAAATTAACCATTGAGGGTACCACCCCAGTGACAGAAAAGGTACAGTTTTGTACATTTTTTGCACCTTTTTGTCTGACAGTGTAAAGATAGAGAGACAGACAGACAGACAGATAAAAAAAGAATGTCTCCTTGTGACAGTTATTATACAGTATAATACTGCAATTCGTTAAAAATACTCTTTTCAATCTTTTCAATTACATTCAAACAGATGGAGCACTTTGGCTTAATTGTTTTTTGTTTTGTTTGAATGTCAGACCACTAATGACTATCGAAAGAAAAATAACAGATGATATTTCTTTAATGTTTTTGTTATTATTTCTCATAGACATCAGGGATTAAAACAAGAGCAAACACGAACCCTCTTTTGACCCAAATGCTGGGTTGAAAATAACCCAGAATTTTTTAGAGTGAATGGAAAGTCTCCTGTGTCTTACATATTTTCACCTGAGAAAAAGACCAAGAAATCTCTCCAATAGTTTCAGAAGAGATGTCAACAATGTTGCAAACTAAGCTCAGATTTGTCAAGTCTGTAGATTTCAGTATGAGTTTAAACATATCTAATCGAATTTACCAAATTTTAGATTATTTTAGCTATACAATCTACATAAATTTTACAGCTCCACTAATAAAATAATGTCTTTTTAACAGTATTTTACCAGTCACATTTTTTTCGTTTTTTATTTCTCCTAAGCAATTTTGTGAGATGCATCTGAGTAATTTGATAAATGAATCTCCTGAGCTATGAAAGGTCAACCTCCGACCAATACAATTTTCTCTGTTTGGGAATAAAGCAAGTTTTGTCTGACACTGGGAACTTGTTTTTAGTACAAGTTTCTCTAAGTTTATATCATTACAAGTACAGTTTTATTTAACTATTCTGCATGACAGGTTTGCTGTGATAAAAGTCATCTGTTTCTTACCCTGGATACATTAAATGTCTCCATGTATCCATTATTATTGGTTTTTACAACCATGCTTTTGATCTGAAACACTGACAACATGATAAGTCCTCATTATGCTATATTTTCACTGTGATAGCGGTACGACCTTTCCTGAAGGAGGCTTACTGTATACCTGTATGTGCGGTGCTTCAAAACAACTTAAGACTTAGCACAGTCATTTTCCAGAGGTTATGCTAGCAATTTGAATGCATTTTAAGAGAGGCTCGTACGATCTGACAAAGCAATAAAGCATTATAAAAGTGACTTTTCTTCTTGTTTCCAGGTTATTTAACAGTCACCATTGAGCCTCTCCCTCCTGTGGTTATGGGGGACACAGTGACTTTGAAGTGTAATTTCAGGACTGATGGGAACCTACGAGAGATTGTGTGGTTTCGGGTAAGTAGTGAAAGAGCATTATTTTCGCGTGACGCGCCTTTTATAACAGCATCCTGGAAGATATGTTTTTGAATGTCCCAGCTTTTGTGTATTTTGTATTTTGAGTGACATGAGACAGAAGCTGTCAAACATATGAAAATATATGCAGGATTAAGAGTGTATGGCTCAGTGATTTTAGGACAAGCGGTTTTCATCTCCACACACAGATCTAACTGATAGAGCATTCTGTTAAACTCCTCAGTATGATAAAACATTTACATTACACCTTAAATGAAACTTTATCACATCATTTGCAGTGTATCAATATGGGTGTTAATAAACATTTTGTCAACATTTAATCTACCTCATGTTGTTACAAACCTGTATGAATTTCTTTGCTTTGCTTAACACAGGAAAATATTTTGGGAAAAGTTTAAAATCAAGCACTTTCGGAGCACCATAATATTTTCCTATTATGGAGATCAGTGGTGCTCCTGCTTCCTGCTTGATTAGAAATATCTTCCTTTGTGCTGTTTAATGCATTGTTACTGTACATGCTGTTCTTATTCTTTCAGGTGATGGAGGGTGGAAGCTCAAAACAGAAAATCTTTACTTATGATGCCATGTACAACACCAATTTTTCTCACATGGAGGACTTCCGCAGAAAAGAAGACCTTGTTTACCAGTCAACTGTCAGGTTATTATATCCACAAGAGCACGGCTTAGTAAAAGATTGCGGTGCAGTCAGTCGGTTATTGCGAAATAAACCATGATGTTGTTATCAAGATGTTATTGCACCCTGAAGGTCTTGCCACATAAGTAATTGTACATTTGGAATATCAGGAATAAACTGAGGAAGCTCAGACCACTGGATGGTGCGAGAGCCGAGTAATAATAATGGATATGACTTGGCTTTTCTCTCCGTGCTATTTATATGACAGCTGGTATGTGTTTAGACAGATTGTTCCTCAATTTTCCCAGGCTCCCTGAGGTACAAATGGAAGATGATGGACCATATGAATGTCACGTGGGGATCTACGACAGGGCGTCTAGAGAAAAGGTGGTCCTGGCATCTGGGAGCATCACACTAAATGTTATGTGTAGGTTCTTATGATTTTTTCTATTAAACATCATCTACAATTTATGTTTAGATACTTGAAGTAGCCAAACAACGTTTTTGTGCTGTAATCGTTGCATTAACAAACAAAATTGAAATGAGGATGAGCAAATGATAACAAATGGAAATTGTATTATTTTGATTCTTATCTTCTATTGCTTAATGCTTTTGGTTAAAGAGACATAGAGATGTCTTTAAAGGTTACTTAACTTTTATATATTCACTTTTATATGTTGTTGCTTTTTTAACATAATTTGTGTCGTCAGTGTGTGAACACAACCACCCTGTGTCTGTAGTGATATAAATCTGCCCATTCCATTCCAAATCCCTGTTAAACCTCAACAGACTCATAGGACAAGCTGTTACCGTTTTCCGAGCAAACTGACGTCACATAGCACAACTGTCCAAAGACCAGAGTTGGGTCAAAATTTCTATTTAAACCTTCTTTACATAATTAATTATTGCACGTTTACTGGCTGCCAAATCCGCACATCTGTGATCATACTCATTGTCTCCAATCGTCTTTTGGAAACTGAAACATTTCAGTGATTCTTGGGAATTTGGATAAAACAGGTTTAAATAAAAAAAAAAGTTAATTTAATTACAAAATCTGAAGGTATATCATTATAGACCAAGGTCTTGGCTGTTTAGAAATTTACTGGTGCAACCTCCCCTGTTCGTATTTTTCATAAAATAGGCGTTTTTCCAGTTATTACTCATACAACATTTACTTTAAGCCTAAATAGAAAAAGTAATTATTTTTTTATTTAATAAACATATTTTTGTATTAATAGAAACTATTAATTTAATAACTCAACAGCACCGAAGAAACATATTGTAAGCATATTCATTTAAAACAAATAAAACTCCGTCTGACGGTGGTGACATTGGTCTCATTATTCCAAAATGTATACCACTCAAGTAAATGGCTTCTTGCTTAAACTTTATGTAAATATTTGGTCCAAAAAATAGCAATCCTGAGCACTGTGATTAACAAATATCAAATCATAACTTCCGAAAATACATAAAGCCTGACGGTGGTGACATCTGACGGTGGTGACAAAAACCTAATACAGATAAAAAAATAGATGAGTTGTTCACATTAGCCATCTTGTTTCCCCTCTGTTGCTAGCTACTTCAGACCTCTTCTTAAAAATGATACATTTATTTCACAATCTAATCTAATATTTTTTATACAAAGATGGCGGTGTTGACATGTTAGGGTTGTCACAGTAGCAGTGTCCCAAAATATGAAGAAGTTTAAGAGAAAATATCAAACATACAGGAGCTTGAGTGATCTTGAAGCATGCAGTAGAGCTGAAGGTTTGAAAATGGGGTCCTCAGGAATGCAGTTGACCCTTTAGTTGTCTGATTTTATTGCTTTTTATAAATATCTGACGGTGGTGACGAATATGTGGGACACATTTTGAGCAATCACAAAATAATAGTAAATATTCTTCAAAACTTACTGTTTGTAGTTTTTAATACATATTACAATGTACTCTTTCATGTGGTAAATATATTATTCAATTCAATTATTACTTTTGGCTTTTTTAATCAAGTTGAAATGATTATCTCTTAACCGAGGACAGCTGATTTTGTAGGCAATGGGCCAGCAAATAATCATTAAATTAATAAAAAATAAAAATAAACCTATAAAACCTTACATATGTGCAAAGGACCCCCTGATTATAACATTGATTCTTTTTCTTCATGAAAATGTTAGTAATTTCCAACAGAATTAGCACTTTTCTTAGTGGGACATGTTTTTGCCAAAGTTTCAAGAATCAGTAATTTGTATTTTCCCCAAGGTCTTTGTTCCAGAGGTCAGTTTAGTCGCTAGCCAGACCGATAAACAAGGTCGGAAGTTAACTTCTGGCCGGACGCCCAACTGCAGCAATGCACAAGCAGGGTTGGGGAAAGTTACTTTTAAAAGTAATGCATTACAATATTAAGTTACTTCCCAAAAAAGTAACTAATTGTGTTACTTAGTTACTTGTCATGGAAAGTAATACTTAAGTTACTTTTGCGTTACTTTTTCTTACTTGGCTGAGGCTTGATCTCTTTCAGACCTTGAAGGTGTTTTTTATGACTGAGAAGTTCTGCATTCAGAAATTGCATATTTCCATCGCAAAAATGTCAAGTTCTGGCCTGCCATCTCCGTTTCTGACTCAAAGTGTTCCTGCTCGGGCGCGCACGCATAAAGTGTGGAAATCTAATGCAGGGTTCACACCAGACGCGGTAGAGGCAGCAGCCGCGAGTGATTTACATGTTAAATTCAATGCAAAGTCGCGTTTAGGCATTCTGTGGCGCGGTACGCGTGGTAGGCAAGGTGCGAATGGTGTGGAACGCACGGAAGGCACAGCACGATGGTGCTTTCCGTGCAAATTGAGCGGAACGAAAATCTGAAGTTGAAAAATCTGAACTTCAGCAGATTTCTGCGCCGCGTTAAACAATCAGGACCTTGCTGTAGTAGTGACGTGATTACAGGAAGCTAGTGGAGTCTCAGCGGAGGCGCAGAAGCCCCTCCCATGACACGAATTTCCACGTGAATGTCTCGAATGACTAGAATTTCATGCGTGGCTTTCACACCCGAAAGAAACGAGTAAACTCAAATGTTCAAACGTCCAACTCAAGCATGCCGCACAAGCCCTGAAAAGTGAAGCCAAAACTTCTCGATCGCCCCCCAGTGACTGGTCCCAGTATAGGTCATAAACCCCGCCTCCCCATGTTATTAAATGGGACTTGAGACCAACTAAACAATTTAATTACACTTCAATTATCTTTTTTCCGAAGCTGGTTTCTGTCATTTACTGTAGTCTTTATCACGCCAATGTAAATTCAAGTGTTTGTTTTTAAAATAAGTTTAATGCTATAAAAACAGTGGTGTTACGTTATGATTGACAGCTGTGATATGCACATTCTGTACAAAATATCTTCATGAAACATGATCTTTACTTAATATCCTTAGGATTTTGGGCATAAAACATCTATAATTTTGACCCATACAATGTATTGTTGGCATTGCTACAAATATACCCGTGCTACCTTTGACTTTTGGTTTTGCGGTCCAGGGTCACATATTTGTGATATTTCATGCACACACATGCCCATAAAAGTCTGCGAATATTCAGCAGGGTATTGCACTGGTTAATGAATAAATAACTCCCAGCAGATATAATATGCAGTGACATGTGAGTGAGATATAAAAACTGTAAGAGTTCAATTAATGCCTGCTGAGAAATGACGTCAGCAAGACTTCACAGTGATTTTAACCTCAAAGCAAGTGATTGTGCTATTGTGGTAGATCTTGCTGAACTAATATGCTTGCTTGCTTATAAGTCAAATCTGCAAATGTTCCCTGAAGGAAAAACTGCTAATAATCACTACAAATGCTGTATTGTAATCTCTCTATGGCTTTGAAATGCTGTAGCAATAGACCATTGAGCTTTCACTGTCTGTTTCTCGTAGCTCCGCCAAAATCCATATCTGTTGTAGCAGCAAATCAGCCGGCTCGCTTTAGCCGCTACGAAGCTCAAAACTTCACGCTTGTTTGCACGGTAACTGGAGGAAAACCTGCCCCTGTGGTTAGTGGATGAACCCAGTGCAAGCTTTAAACTATACATTTCATAAAAGACATATACATGAGGAGTACACAGAGGTTATATGCACAGTGTGTTTCATTCATAAATCATTTACTGTATTCATTTCTCTTCCATGTGGTTGCCTCTGAACTCAGGTGTACTTTAAGAGGGATGGAGAAGTTATTGAAGTCCATTCTTTTATATCCCCCGAGAAACAAGAAAGCAGAGGCTTGCTAGGGGCAAAATACAACCAGCCACTTATCAGCCGAGAACTGGATGATACAAAGATCCAGAAGTCTCTTTCATTCCTGGGCCCTAACAGCGAACCCGTCCGTTTGGATAAGGACAGGTCTCAGCGCAGCTACACGTCTGGTGCCCCTGTTCAAGAGGAACCCAGCCCCACTACCGAGGTCATTCCTGAGACTGTGATCAGTAGAGAGTTCCCCCGCTGGGTGCTGAGCTCCAGCCCTTTGTACTTCTTCAACCACACACAGTCTGTACTTCAGGACGGTACTATGGAGGTTCAAGCTGTGCTCACCTGGCACCTGAACCCACAACTGGACAATGAAGCTCTGTTCAGCTGTGAAGTCAAACACTCTGCACTTTCTATGCCAATGAAGGCAGAGGTTACGCTCTGTGAGTGTCAGCTTATAAACAATATGTGACCCTGTCTGTGAAGTCCAGGTTAAAGTCTCGTAATCTAATTATGAGATTTGGAGCTTCAAAGTTTGATTTCAATCTTTGACATGACTCAGTCAATATAAAAGATATTAAGGTTGTATTTTTACAGAATGTTTTTTACATAGGATGATTTTATGTAGAAAATAAATAAATGACAAAACGTGACTTTTGTTGGGTTTTCACAGGCAGGGTCACATATGTATGCTGTATATAACGTTGAATGCAGTTTTAGTTTAAAGTTATGAAATACCTTGACTCACATTCTGCCGTGCCAACACTTTTTTCCCACTGTGTTTTCAAGCTGCTCCGAAAGGTCCGAGACTCTCCATGACTCCAAGCAGGGCAAAAGTTGGAGATACAGTCCGTATGAAAGTGGATGGCTTCCAGATGGGAACCAAAACGGTATGATCAATAAAGGGACACTCCCCTTTTTTGAAAATGTTTTTATTTTCCAGCTCCCCTAGAGTTAAACATTTGATTTTTACTGTTTTCGAATCCATTCAGCTGATCAGGGGCGCCGCTAGCAATTTTGGGCCCTATGAAAAAATAGGGGGTCAGGCCCCCCCATACCCATTTTGTACCAAACATACAATCCAACCTACTGTAGCTATTCAAAATCTTTGTCTGTAATTTAATAATACAGAACTATTTATTTTGCTATTTTTTGACCACAGTTATCAGTATTTATAGATACCTAAAATGTCTGCAGCTAAGATAATTTATTGTGCAATGCAAATTTAATTGAAAAATACAGTATATTAAATATTCAGAGAAAATGCAACATTCTTAAAGATTAAAGATAAATGTGACCATGCCTGTGAAAACCTAGCTGAAGTATTTCTTTGTGATTTACTGTTTTCCACATAAAATCATCCTATATAATGTAAAGAACATTTGTGAAAATATAAACTTGATATCTTTAATGTTGACTGAGTAATGTCATGTCAGCGATTGAAATCATAGTGAAATTAATGCTTGAAATGAAACTGTGATGCTTTTTATCTCACAATAAGATTTGAGGCTTTAGTCTGATTTTCAGAGACAGTCTTAGTGACATACTGTATACTTGAGCTGTTACACACACGACATTGTAACATTTAAAAATGGCGAACAACAACAATGCATCTTTTCTATGTACATTCTGCAGAAATAAGACTGGGTCAACAATGCTTGACCAAAGCGGCGTGGTGAGCTTGAACCTACTTACATCACGAGGCATTTTTTGGACCCAACATTCAATAGGAAAATTCAACTGCAGTAGCCACCATTCAACCTGAAGAGGGCAGCACTCAGACGTTTTTACACCATATATTGTAGTATTGAAACACTTTATATCCAAATGTCAAAAAACTTACTAAAATCTATGAACAGCACTAATAAAACCCCATTCTTACAGATCATTAACTAAAAAAAGTTGGTTTAGGGTTTAGTTACTCTTTAAGAAAACAGCTATACTGTTATTAAATGATTCTAAAAAAAGACTGTTCAGACTAAAGCAAGTTGAGAAGCTTTAATATAATTTGACTACTTTAGCCTTAGTTGCATTTCAGTTTTATCACAACCAACTCGATTTACGACTGCATAAAAATACTTCCTTGGCATATTGCGTTACAAAACAAAACAGTGTGTAACCGATCGCATTTCTAGTTTATGTTAATTAGCTTATACGGGCTACGTTAATTTAAACAGCTTATAAGGGCTGACTTTGCGTTAGAATCATAACATAAAACAGGGAACGTAAATCACCTTGTGTTTTTTTAAACTGGGGTGAACAGAGCGAAGACTTTACAGTGGAAAGAAAACTGCATTGCTCCAGCGTCACATTGTGTAAACTGCATTTATAGTAAGGAAGTGCACATATGCAGATATCATAGCAAATAGCAGTAAATACACACACCTTGTTCTCTTCTGAAGTTCACGCGCACTGTGAGACCGTGGATTGAAGACGGCGCTAAAACGCAGAGTAAAGATGGGGCGGAGCTAAGAGGGCTCAGCTTAAGGGGGTTGCGTGTGCGGCACAGTCCTTGGCTGGGGCCCTCAAAAGTTCATGGGCCCTTAGAATCGTCCTAACTTTCCCCCCCTTACGGCGCCCCTGCAGCTGATCTCCGGGTCTGGCGCTACCACTTTTAGCATAGCTTAGCATTATCCATTGAATCTGATAAGACCATTAGCATTGCACTAAAAAATAACCAAAGAGTTTCAATATTTTTCCTATTTAAAACTTGACTCTTCTGTAGTAACAATAACCACCAGAGCAATGTATGTGGTAACCGTGGTATAAGCGTAATAATTGACTTATTTGAAAATAATGCACACCCATGGTGTAATGGTTGTGCATGCAGTTCGCCTTGTGCCGCATTACTACCTTGGATGTGCATTCTTTTTAAATAATTCAACAGCCTGTCATCGATTATTCCTTACATAATGCATATATAATTCATGCTGTATGTAGCTGATTTTAAAGGCGGGGTGCACGATTTTTGAGAAACCCTTGAAAAGGGAGTCAGGCCGAGTACCAAAACACACTTGTAGTCAATCAGCAGTAAGGGGGATGTCTACTAACCGACATCGTTGCCTGGGTTGCGTATGTGTGAGGCAGGTCTATCAAAAGAAGGTCCAGATTCTATAGAGGGTATCGACGTCACTTTTCCAAGTGATCACGCCGAAACTCACCCTGACGAGTGGCATAACATTTAGCAAAATGGCTGGCTGTTATAGCGTCGACGACAAAAGTGTCAATATAACTGACAATTATCTGTAAAAATTATATAAGTTGGACTTGATAGTGACCCACACAACTTGTCAACCCACCTGTGGTCAGTTGACATTGGCATGTGGCCAGACATTGCTTTTCCCGACATTATACAGTCTTGTTCAAAATAATAGCAGTACAATGTGACTAACCAGAATAATAAAGGTTTTTAGTATATTTTTTTATTGCTACGTGGCAAACAAGTTACCAGTAGGTTCAGTAGATTCTCAGAAAACAAATGAGACCCAGCATTCATGATATGCACGCTCTTAAGGCTGTGCAATTGGGCAAGTAGTTGAATTAGTTGAAAGGGGTGTGTTCAAAAAAATAGCAGTGTGGCATTCAATAACTGAGGTCATCAATTTTGTGAAGAAACAGGTGTGAATCAGGTGGCCCCTATTTAAGGATGAAGCCAACACTTGTTGAACATGCATTTGAAAGCTGAGGAAAATGGGTCGTTCAAGACATTGTTCAGAAGAACAGCGTACTTTGATTAAAAAGTTGATTGGAGAGGGGAAAACCTATAAAGAGGTGCAAAAAATGATAGGCTGTTCAGCTAAAATGATCTCCAATGCCTTAAAATGGAGAGCAAAACCAGAGAGACGTGGAAGAAAACGGAAGACAACCATCAAAATGGGTAGAAGAATAACCAGAATGGCAAAGGCTCAGCCAATGATCACCTCCAGGATGATCAAAGACAGTCTGGAGTTACCTGTAAGTACTGTGACAGTTAGAAGACGTCTGTGTGAAGCTAATCTATTTTCAAGAATCCCCCGCAAAGTCCCTCTGTTAAAAAAAAGGCATGTGCAGAAGAGGTTACAATTTGCCAAAGAACACATCAACTGGCCTTAAGAGAAATGGAGGAACATTTTGTGGACTGATGAGAGTAAAATTGTTCTTTTTGGGTCCAAGGGCCACAGGCAGTTTGTGAGACGACCCCCAAACTCTGAATTCAAGCCACAGTACACAGTGAAGACAGTGAAGCATGGAGCATGATATGGGCATGTTTCTCCTACTATGGTGTTGGGCCTATTTATCGCATACCAGGGATCATGGATCAGTTTGCATATGTTAAAATACTTGAAGAGGTCATGTTGCCCTATGCTGAAGAGGACATGCCCTTGAAATGGTTGTTTCAACAAGACAATGACCCAAAACACACTAGTAAACGGGCAAAGTCTTGGTTCCAAACCAACAAAATTAATGTTATGGAGTGGCCAGCCCAATCTCCAGACCTTAATCCAATTGAGAACTTGTGGGTTGATATCAAAAATGCTGTTTCTGAAGCAAAACCAAGAAATGTGAATGAATTGTGGAATGTTGTTAAAGAATCATGGAGTGGAATAACAGCTGAGAGGTGCCACAAGTTGGTTGACTCCATGCCACTGTAACGGCTGGTGCTTTGAAGAAAGCGAGTGAGAAGGAGAATCCATTTGCAAAAGGTGTTTATTTGAAAAATCCCAAAAAGGGCCAGCAAACATATCCAATAAGGGTGATCCAAAAACGTAATCCAAAACTAGGCACAAGGTCAAGGCAGGCAGAGTTCAATCAAAAATCCAAACAAACAGGCACGGGTCAAACACAGGCAGAATACAGAAAACAGAATACAGGAACAGACTACAGGTAAACGGGTTGGTTGGGCTAAGCATTAATCAGCCAGGAACAGGTGAACAGGAAGTGACTTATATACAAAAACAAACAGGAAGTGTGAAGCGTGACATGGCATGATGATATTCAAAATAAAAGTCAGAACAGAGCAGGATATCAAAATAAAAGTCCAAACAGAGCAGAGAGTCAAAATACAAGTACAAATAACAAAAATACACAAAATACAAGACAAAACCTTACAGAACCCCCCCTCTAAAGGGCGACTCCCGGAGCCCAACATTCAAATTACAAAGTCCAATAGAGGGTGGGCGGGCGGGCCAGGACCTCTTGGCAAAGGCAGGGCAGTTCATGAGAGGTCCTGGGTCATGAGGCCAGGATGGTCCAGGGTCGTGGGGCCAGCATGGTCCCGGATCATGAGGCAGATGCGGGCCCGGGTCATGAGGCAGATGCGGGCCCGGGTCATGAGGCAGATGCGGGCCCGGGTCATGAGGCAGATGCGGGCCCGGGTCATGAGGCAGATGCGGGCCCGGGTCATGAGGCAGATGCGGGCCCGGGTCATGAGGCAGATGCGGGCCCGGGTCATGAGGCAGATGCGGGCCCGGGTCATGAGGCAGATGCGGGCCCGGGTCATGAGGCAGATGCGGGCCCGGGTCATGAGGCAGATGCGGGCCCGGGTCATGAGGCAGATGCGGGCCCGGGTCATGGGGCAGATGCGGGCCCGGGTCATGGGGCAGATGCGGGCCCGGGTCATGGGGCAGATGCGGGCCCGGGTCATGGGGCAGATGCGGGCCCGGGTCATGGGGCAGATGCGGGCCCGGGTCATGGGGCAGGCTAGGACCTGGGTCATGGGGCAGGCTTGGACCTGGGTCATGGGGCAGGCTTGGACCTGGGTCATGGGGCAGGCTTGGACCTGGGTCATGGGGCAGGCTTGGACCCAGATCACAAGGAAAGGGAGGATCAGAGTACACTTCGGCCTCCGCCTCGGTGTCCTCTGCCTCCCTCCTGTGTCCGGGTACTACCCCCCCCCAAAAAAAACTTGGAAGAGCTTCCACAGACCAGGGTGACGATATTCCAGATGGTGGAGCCGACGAATCAGACGAGCCAGGTGAGCCAAGTGAATCAGATGAACCAGATAAACCAGGTGAGTCAGACGGAACAGGTGAATCAGGCAGAACAGACGAATCT
The DNA here is from genome assembly GCF_030506205.2 of Paramisgurnus dabryanus. NCBI lineage: Eukaryota > Metazoa > Chordata > Actinopteri > Cypriniformes > Cobitidae > Paramisgurnus > Paramisgurnus dabryanus. Next base: position 16,369,533 of record NC_133357.1, on the reverse strand, counting down.
GATGAATCAGGTGGGTCAGACGAATCATGTGAATCAGGTGAGTCAGATGAATCAGATGGGACAGGTGAATCAGGCAGGACGGATGGATCAGATGAATCAGACGGGACGGATGGATCAGGTGAATCAAGCAGAACAGACGAATCAGATGAGTCGGGCAGCTCAGAGGAGTCGGGCAGCTCAGAGGAGTCGGGCAGCTCAGAGGAGTCGGGCAGCTCAGAGGAGTCGGGCAGCTCAGAGGAGTCGGGCAGCTCAGAGGAGTCGGGCAGCTCAGAGGAGTCGGGCAGCTCAGAGGAGTCGGGCAGCTCAGAGGAGTCGGGCAGCTCAGAGGAGTCGGGCAGCTCAGAGGAGTCGGGCAGCTCAGAGGAGTCGGGCAGCTCAGAGGAGTCGGGCAGCTCAGAGGAGTCGGGCAGCTCAGAGGAGTCGGGCAGCTCAGAGGAGTCGGGCAGCTCAGAGGAGTCGGGCAGCTCAGAGGAGTCGGGCAGCTCAGAGGAGTCGGGCAGCTCAGAGGAGTCGGGCAGCTCAGAGGAGTCGGGCAGCTCAGAGGAGTCGGGCAGCTCAGAGGAGTCGGGCAGCTCAGAGGAGTCGGGCAGCTCAGAGGAGTCGGGCAGCTCAGAGGAGTCGGGCAGATCAGAGGAGTCGGGCAGATCAGATGAGTCGTCGAGTGGTTCAGGTTCAGGGTCTTGAGGAACCTCGGGAACAACATAGCAGAAGGCAGACCAAACGAACCACAGGGCTATGGCAAATTCAGGTAATATACTGTCCAGGAGACATACCTCAGTGGTAGTTGGTTCGGGCATGGCGGCCATCTTGATCTCAGGTGCTGGGTGACTAATAGCCCTCATAAGTGCCGGTGTGGTGGTGATGATGGCCCTCTGAATTACAGGTGCAGGGATGACGGTAATTCTCTCACAAACAGGTGCAGAGACAGGCAGGATGGCGGCCATTTTGGGAACAGGCAGGATGGAGGCCATTTTAGGCACAGGCAGGATGGCGGCCATTTTAGGCACAGGCAGGATGGCGGCCATTTTGGGAGCAAGCATGGTGGGGGCCATTTTAGGAACAGGCATGACATGGCGTGGCGTGTTGTGAATAGCCTCTGGTTTGCTATCCACAACACCCACCGTGAATGGAGAGCCACACAACAACAGAGCGTGATCAATGTAATGTTCCAAAGTCCAGTGTGGTGTATGGAGTGGCATGGAACGGGCAATGTCACGATTTAATCCACAGTAAAAAATGTTTTTCAGGAAAGAGTCTTTGAAATCTACCTGATGTTGAAGTTCACAAAACTCTTCCACAAACTCCTCAATAGGCCGGTTACCTTGGCGCAGACAAACAAGTCGATCAGCTGGAGTCATGCTGCTGGTGGGAAGTTTCCAACCTCTGCTGGATTCCGGTTTTGGCTGATTAATCTGTAACGGCTGGTGCTTTGAAGAAAGCGAGTGAGAAGGAGAATCCATTTGCAAAAGGTGTTTATTTGAAAAATCCCAAAAAGGGCCAGCAAACATATCCAATAAGGGTGATCCAAAAACGTAATCCAAAACTAGGCACAAGGTCAAGGCAGGCAGAGTTCAATCAAAAATCCAAACAAACAGGCACGGGTCAAACACAGGCAGAATACAGAAAACAGAATACAGGAACAGACTACAGGTAAACGGGTTGGTTGGGCTAAGCATTAATCAGCCAGGAACAGGTGAACAGGAAGTGACTTATATACAAAAACAAACAGGAAGTGTGAAGCGTGACATGGCATGATGATATTCAAAATAAAAGTCAGAACAGAGCAGGATATCAAAATAAAAGTCCAAACAGAGCAGAGAGTCAAAATACAAGTACAAATAACAAAAATACACAAAATACAAGACAAAACCTTACAGCCACACAGATGTCAAGCAAATTTAAAAAACTGTAATCATACAACTAAATATTAGTTTAGTGATTCACAGGATTGCTAAATCCCAGAAAAAAAAAATGTTTGTACAAAATAGTTTTGAGTTTGTACAGTCAAAGGTAGACACTTCTATTTTTTTGAACACACCCCTTTCAACTAATTGCCCAATTGCACAGCCTTAAGAGCGTGCATATCATGAATGCTGGGTCTTGTTTGTTTTCTGAGAATCTACTGAACCTACTGGTAACTTGTTTGCCACGTAGCAATAAAAAATATACTTAAAACCTTGATTATTCTGGCTAGTCACATTGTACTGTACGTACCTTATTATTGTTAAATCTGTTGGTACATTCTATCGCACAACAGCTTTTTCTCATTTAAACGCGTTTTCCCCTTGCTTTTTGCTGATTTCACACTGTACACAAATTCTGCCGCTTTGTCTTTTGACACTCAGTGGGCGTAACCGCAGTCATTTTTTACGAAGGTGACGTCACGTGCATACCCCCTATTAGGGGAGGGGCGTGTTTGTTTAGGTGATTTCAAATGTCAACATTGGCTTTCAGAGACCATGGTCTGCATGCACCCCACCTTTAAGTGTTGCATAAGTATTTGTTTTGTCTTTGTGTTGCAGAATGAAGTGTTTCCCGAGCCTCTGTTCACATGGACGCGTGTGGGAGGACCACTTCTGGATGGAAGTGAGGAGAGATTTGGGAAAGTACTGGTTCTGGAGAGAGTCCCAGCAGAGCTCAATGGCTCAATGTATCGTTGCACAGTCCAAAACCCTTTGGGATCAACCAACACGCACACCCGCCTCATAGTGTTCGGTCAGTATTAGATACTGGACACGCAATTCAGAGTGGTTATCTAAAAAATAAAGGTGCTATGTTTTAGGTTTGCTTTCATTTAAAGATTCTTAAATGAAAATTTTCTTAACCTTTTATAGTCTAAGAATCTTTTTCCAAACTGTATTTTTGTATCACGGAAAATTTTTGTAATTTATTGTGTCCGTTATTTTACTGTATTTTTCCAGCTGCCGGAATTTTACAGTTTTTTTTACAGATTTTTTTTACAGTGTACAAAGAACCTTTTGAGCAACAAAAAGACCTCATAATGTTTGGTCTCTGTTAGAGATGTTCATGGATATACATCTAACACTTGCATGCCTCAAAATATTCATGCCATACTCAACAAATTTTCAAACCCCTATACAGTTCATTCAGTGCCTAGCATGATTCATCATTTTTGACAAAACGTTAAATACTTATTCATTTGTAAATTGCTTTGGAATAAAATGTCTCCTAAATAAATACATGTTAGAATCACTATTGTTTCTATGATAAATAGATATAAGCTCATATTGACCTCTGTTCTTAAACCAACATGCAAAATTAAATGCTACACATTTATGGTGATTTTTTTCTGTAATTAAATTGTTTTGTTTAACCCAAGCTTAAAATCTTGTGTGTTTAAACAGAAAATCCAAGGATCAAGAAGGAGACTAAACAACTAAACTGTAAGACTGTTTTGCACAAAAATACATACAATATCCTACAATATTCCAGATAAACTCTTACTGTTATATAATTTCCAGTGGGCAAATCTGACGGGGCCATACTCGGACCCTCACTGATGATGATGTTGCTGTTGTCACTGACTGTGGATTTAACATGAGCAAGATGTGCTTTCTGATACTGTCAGCTCTTCTGTCATCTATCTCGCTGTCCAGCAGATCTTATCATCCAAGACTGAGATTTCAGACGTGTGTTCAGAATGAGAACAATAAGATCAACACGACCACCCCATCATGCGACTACACTTTAGCTCGGTTTATTATACACCTGTTTTGTCACAATACAGTGACATATTTATGGACTGGATTTATTTTCTATGGGGTATTTGTGCACAGCTGTGTGGCCGAAACGGATTAGTGATGGAATGGATCAGATTATCCTGGACATATATTACAGCTTTCATCATATTAAACAGTTTTGTAAAGTCATTTCATTAATGTCGGTCCTTTAAATACCCGCTGTTAAATGATAAATCATTAATTGGTTCTCAGAAATGAATCTGATGATGTGGAAAGTTAAGGAACTGTTTCACCTACCACGTATGACCTCTAGATGACACTGTAGATCCTCGGAACAAACACAGTTTTATTTATAAACCCTTTTGGTTGACACGCACTGAGGTGTTTCTCAAATGTGTGACGTAATGCACAATGACTTCATTCTGCACTTTAAAATAAATAATTAAAAAGATGATGTAAGGTATTTATTTTTTGCTAAAATTCATTTAAATTGGCTATATGCATTGTGGTTGTGGAGTATGACAAATAGTAGCAACCTGAGCAATATCATATATAAATAAAATCTATATGACATGAAATTGCGTGCTTTGCTGTGGTTTCCTCAAGAAAAGGTTAGATTGTGCAGTCACAGTGCAGTATAAGCAGACTTTTAAATTTGGTTAAATTATACTTTAAAAAGCTGTGAGTTTATTTACTTTTTATAGCAGGGTAAAGCGCAACATTAAATTTAATGACTTCCAAAACATAATTTAAGCAATTTATACGTTTTATTATGATTTATATCATATTCAACTCGATGTATAATATAAATTCAAGTTAGTTTAAATGACTTGTACAGCCAATTTGACTACTTGAAAAATTTAAGGTAGCATCTGAACTTCAATTTTTAAGGTGGATTTTTTTGTCTATGGTCATCATGAACGCTTTTAATATTCCATAAATGATTATAGCATTGTCAACTTTTATAGTAGCCTAAACTAGTACAATTTCTAGAGGCCACTAAATGTTTTTAACCTTAATACCTTAACCTTATATTTATATTTTTATATCTAAGTAGGCTTTCTACTTAGATATAAATATAGATATATAAATTCTAAATAATAAAGCATACTACAGTATTTTTTTCATGTGGGGAAACTTTATAGGACTCTTGCATGAGGCTGTTGCGCTAGGCTAAGCGCACATAAAACGCGCGATTTCTTATACAATCCTCAATGCGTCATGCATTTTATTATGAGTGAGTGAGTGAGAGAGTGAGTGAGTGAGTGAGAGAGAGAGAGAGAGAGAGCGAGAGAGAGACATCACACTTGTGTCAGATCTTCATTCGTATGTAGGTGAGAGACTTGGTCTGATGGACCTCCTCTGTTAGATCTGCGCACTTTAAGTAACCGTATTGCCCCACAGAGCAGAGGAGCAGTGTATTTCCAAGTCCCATTGAAGTTTGTCAGATTACTCCAACGTGCCTTTCTGACAGCTGACCAGTCATAAATACTGGTCAATACCGTTCCCACTTCATTAGCTTGCTCCACAACAGTTCGACAATCTGAAAATCATGATGGACTTGAAGGTGCTGGGATGCGCAATACTTTTTCCTTTCCAGATTCTCGTGTGCGTACTGAAGGCGACCGTGCGTCTCCTGACGCGCCAGAAGCGCAGAGATCTGACCGCTGATGTGGTGCTCATCACTGGAGGAGGAAGAGGGATCGGCCGTCACCTGGCCAAAGAGTTTGCCAAGCAAGGAGCGAAAAAGGTACAATAACTTATTCCTTAATGCGTTTTTCTTAAAATAACAGTACAGATTGCACTGCAATTCGTTACAGTGATAAATAAGTATGCGTTAAGATGTGGTAAATAAAGTTATTTTTGTTTGGGTTTAAAATAGGTTCTTACTGATTTCAGTCAATTTTTCAGAAACCTAAAGTTTACTTTAGTATTTTTATTATACTGACTAACAATCCTAGATACAATAGTGATTTGAACCTGCAGTAAATATTAAAGCATACTATAGTACTTACTATACTTACTGCAAAATTAAATAGTATAGTAATTACTATACTATACTACAGTATACTACAATATTTTTACATGTGGGCAGTCTTTTTGAAAGCCAGTCTCTTTTTTTATTAATTCTGCTGTTAAAAGTAAGTCTTGTTCTCTCTTTTCTGCACTTTTCCTTATTTGTGGTACTCTAAGTGCTGGCTGTTATCATACAGCACACTTGTTACAGTATGTTTCTCATTTGTATGTTTGTTCAGATGAAAGAGTTTGCTAATAAGAAATCAGTTCAATTGTGTGTGGAAAAAGTGCAAAATGAGAAGTGTCACGTCAGTAGGACATCGATCAGAGAAAGTGATGGGTCTGTTTATTTGATCAGACATCATGCATTACTGACAATCAAGCAAAATGTTTCTGTGTTTACTTGCAGTGTGATTTTCCAAAGTCAGTATATAGTACTGAAGGGAGGCTAGTCTATAGTGACCTGTTGATGCCCTCATCTGGAGGCTAAAGTTCTGTTTCATGTTTCTCCTCATATTCTCCCCACTGGCCACACAAACACAGGTGTTTCCTAAGCCTTTATGCCTTTACAAATGCCCAACAATGGACTGCTGACAGGCAAGGCAAACTGTTTTGTTGAACTCAAATCATGTGTGACTCTTTAACCTTCTAGGGAAGTTCATACTTCCCTGTCGAGAGTGGGATGAAAAGTCATTCGGGATGAACGGTCAATTGCAGTGTTATTATGATTATTTGCAGCTAATGTAAAAGTCGACATTTTGATTTTCACTTCAGTATTAAGGTAAAACTTCAATACCACAAGGGCACACATCAAATGACAGGAACAGTTGCTTTTACTTTAGTGTGTACATGTGTGCGTGCGTGAGAGAGAGAGAGAGAGAGAGAGAGAGAGAGAGAGAGAGAGAGAGAGAGAGAGAGAGAGAGAGAGAGAGAGAGAGAGAGAGAGAGAGAGAGAGAGAGAGAGAGAGAGAGAGAGAGAGAGAGAGAGAGAGAGAGAGAGAATGTGTATGTGTATGTGCTGTGTGTGCGTCCATGTGTAGTTGTGTGAATGGATCAATTGCAAGGGTGTGTAGTAAGCAAAGAAGCACCTTGCAGATTGGTTACCACTACCAAGTTCATTGGCGGGTCAGCCAGCTTTTGCGCAGAAGGACTGATGATGTCATTTGCTTACTGCTCACTCTCAGAGGAAAATAATTAAATAGAAAGCCAATGGAGCGCAGACTGTGTATGTGAGAATGTATGAAAGTCAGGTCAGACACACATAGGTTAGAAAACAACTGATACTTTATGATCCTGATCATCCTGTAGTTATTATATATTACCCCTTTTAAGTTATTGTGAATGGTTTATGCACATATACATTTACCATTGCCAAATTTTTTGAATGACCAAAAAAACATTGTTTTATTTCTCCAAATTCTCTGCTATTCAGTTCGTCTACTGTAAGTCCTGAGTTTCTATATACTATACCACAAAGCATAACAATGTCAAAGCCTTACATATTTATGAAGGAATAATGAGGAACTCCATAAAGTATATATTGAACTAAAACTATAGTAAAATTCTTAAATATTATAGTGTTTTTGACTATATTTAAAGGGATAGTTCACCAAAAAAATGAAAATTCTGTCATCATTTACTTACCCACATGTTGTTACAAACCTGTATAAATTTCGTTGTTCTGATAAACACAAAGGAAGATATTTTGAAAAATGTTCGTAATCAAACCATTTGTGGACCCCATTTACATCCATAGTATTAGTTTTTCCTACTATGGAAGTGAATGGGGTACACGGACGGTTTGATTACGAACATTTCTCAAAATATCTTCCTTTGTGTTCATCAGAACAACGAAATTTATGTGGGTTTGTAACAACATGAGAGTAAGTAAATGATGACATAATTTTCATTTTCGGGTGAACTATCCCTTTAATAATACAGAATACTGTAGTATACATTAAGTGTAGTCATTACTATAATATACTACACTATACTACAATTTACTATAGCAAATACCAAAGTATGTTAAAGTCTTTACTACAGTTTTCAATTCATTGTAGTTAATACTACAGAATACTATAGAATACATTAATAAAGTGTAGTACTTACTATATATAGTACAGTAGACCTCAATTCACTATAGTTAATACTACAGAATGCTGTGGTATACATTAAGTGTAGAAATTACTATAAAACACTACACTATGCTACAATTTACTATAGCAAATACCAAAGTATGTTAAAGTCTTTACTACGGTTTTCAATTCATTGTAGTTAATACTACAGAATACTATAGTACACATTAATAAAGTGTAGTACTTACTATAATATAGTATATGGTATACTACAATTTACTACTATTGTTAATTGTAATGTATGTTACAGTATTTACTACAGTTTTCAAATAATTATAGTAAATGCTACAAAATACTATAGTATCCATTAACAAAGTGTAGTAATTACTATGAAATACTGCGGTATACTGCAATTCACAACAGTTTACTACAGTATACTAAATACCAAAGTATGTTTGCATGTATTTACTACAGTTTACTGTTGTAAATTCTAAAGTATGTTACAGTATATACTACAGTTTTCATAATGCTACAAAATACTATAGTATGCATTAACAAAGTGTAGTATTACCGCGGTATATTGGAATTCATTCAAGTTTATTACAGTAAACTAACTGCCAAAGTATGTTAAAGTATTTACTACAATTTTTATTCACTATAGTTAATACAGAATACTATAGTATATATTATCAAAGTGTAGTAATTACTATAATATAGCACAGGGGACCTCAATTTACTACAGTTTACTATAGTTAATACTTAAGTATGTAAGACTATTAACTACAGTTTATTAATTCACTATAGTTAAGGCTACAGAATACTGTAGTATATATTAACAGAGTGTAATTACTATAGTTTACTAAATACTAAATAATGGTATTACTATAATATACTATAGTAAATAATACTATAGTATAATATTTGTAAATATAATGCAGTACTACAGTTTTCAATTCACTATAGTACTACAGCATACTACAGTGTACAACAGTACAGTTTACTATAGTAAATCCTATAGTATGATACAGTATTTTACTGTGAGATGATAAAGGAGAGAAGGTAAAGGTAAATAGATGCTGGCAGTTCGTACTCCCAGCTGGGCTTTGTCCCATGCCTGACCCCATTGGGACAGCACTAATGAGGGGGGCGTATGTCGCCCCTGCCCACATCTCCTGGTGGCTCTGTGGCTTGGACTTTTACTGATAATGGGACACTCACCATGTGCTGTTTGTGACATTGGTAGGGCGTGAGTCAGGCAGTATGTCACTCGAAACATAAGCAGGCACATCTGTTTCTTGCCCTGGTAAACTCTCTCTCTTTCTCTCTAGGTCAGTTTCTCCCTTTCAACTCAAAAGAAAAAATCTATTTCGTATTGAAAAATAAGCACATGATAAGAGGCATCACTGAACTCCAAAGTTTGTGATTGTTACAGTATGTGTTTATGTTTGTTTATGAGGTAGATGAAGATTGACAGGACGGGTAGGGGAAGGACTCAGGCTTGTATTCATTACCTCTCGCTGACCTTGCTGAGTAATGGATGTAATGCAGAGTTCACAAATCTACAGAGCCCGACCCTGTGCTCCATCACTCTCACTCGCTCTCCATAAACCTCGTGTACAATGATAACGAAATACTTAATTTAGTAAACTCCTTAACCTATGCATCAATGTGTAGCAATAATACCAACAGAATAGTGAGGGATTAGAGAGTGCTTATTATAATGCAAAACAATCACCCAGTTTCCTTTAAAAGTATAATAGGATTTTTAATTGCATCAGAATTGCATTTGCATACGATTGTTAAAGTTTGATCACTTCAAAACAGTCATATCTCTTCTCCCTCAGGTTATTTTGTGGGGACGTACTGAGAAATGTCTTAAAGAAACATGTGAAGAGATCTCTATGACTGGAACGGAGTGTTACTACTTCATCTGTGACGTTGGAAATCGAGAGGAGGTTTACCAGCAAGCCAAAGTGCTCAGGGAAAAGGTGAGCACACACACAAACACTGTTGTCGAAAATGAGATAAAAGCATCTTTTTCATGAAAGTTAAATATTCATACTCATCTATGAGCTGGTCAAGTTTGCTCTAACAGATGTAATGTGGTCTCAAAGGTTGGGGACGTCACCATTCTTGTGAATAACGCAGCTGTCGTCCATGGGAAAAGTCTTATGGATAGTGATGATGATGCACTGTTGAAAACTCAACACATAAATACACTTGGGCAGTTCTGGGTAAGACACAAAAATATTCAGTACTTCAATGCATGGGTGTACTGTAGGAGTCGCTCGAACATTGTGGGGTTGAAGCGTCAACTGTACTGTACATATGTTTTCATTAATCATTGTATAAATATTGACGGGTTGTTATTGCTATAGTTTTGATTATTCGTGGGTTTACCTCCACCACAACCCCAGGAAACTACACCCCTGACTTTTTTACTGTGCTAGAGTAATCATCCATTGAACTCTAGATGTTTATTTGTGTCTTTCAAAACATGTTTTAGTTACCTAACTAAAGACATTTGACATGCTGTCATTTTTGGAAGCTTCCCTCATCATTTAGACCTGTTTTTGCCAAAAGAGTAAAAGTAACCTCACATTCCTCACGTAGAACAGCCAGAGACAACAAATAAAAGAGAGTCATAAATAGACTCCAGAAAATCTTTTCTTAGGCTTTTTAGAGCACATTTATAGCTATGGGGTTATCTAATGTTTCAACTGCACATACTGAAGAGTACTGTCATCTATTCTTGCCCGTAATTTCAAACATATGGTTGGTGAATGCCAGTTATATAATGAGTTCTGCAAAGAAGCCTTTCTTCTGAGGAAGGGCATGGCCAAGGTATTGTAATATGATGGAGGTCATAGTCGTCTGATTTTAGATCAAACACTGAACGTGGGTTCATATTTCTGCCGAGCCAGGTAAATGTAAAAGGAACCTTTTTTTAGTTACCCAAAGAACTTTCAATGCATACCATAGACTGTCTCCATAGACTTCCACTGTAAAAAAATGAAGCTGAAATATCTCAAAAATGGCCGCTGATGTCACAAATACACAAATTAAGTTGTCACCCCAAGTCACATACTTTTTTTGAAAATATGCTCATTATCCAGCTCCCCTAGACTTAAACACTTGATTTTTACCGTTTTGGAATCCATTCAGCCGATCTCCAGTTCTGGCGTTAGCACTTTTAGCATAGCTTAGCATAATCATTAAATCTGATTAGACCATTAGCATCGCGCTAAAAATAACCAAAGAGTTTCGATATTCTTCCTATTTTAACCTTGACTCTTCTGTAGTTACATCGTGTACTACGACTGACGGAAAATGAAAAGTTTTTCTAGGCCGATATGGCTCAGAACTATACTCTTATTCTGGCGTAATAATCAAGGACTTTGCTGCCGTAACATGGCTGCAGCAGGCGCAATGATATTACGCAGGACCTGAAAATAGTCCCCTTGGTAACTTTCAATAACAGGGTTGATACCAAAATTTGTACCGCCAGACCCGGAGATCGGCTGAATGGATTCCAAAATGGTAAAAATCAAATGTTTAACTCTAGGGGAGCTGGAAAATGAGCATATTTTCAAATAAAGTGGAGTGTCCCTTTAAAACTTATTAGGAATACGAATACTTAAAAGTACATCAACATGATAAAAAAAACCTAAAGTGACAGAAACCATCAATAGGAAAGTTTGACTCTCGTCCTATTCGTTTACATAGAGAAAGCGGGGTTTATGACCTACAATGCAGCCAGCCACCAGGGGGCGATTAAAATGTTTTGGCTTCACTTTTCAGGATGTGTGTGGCACCTTTGGTGCGTACTCACACTTGTATACTACGCCGTACCTGAATACAGTATGTTTGACCCAGGTGAAAAAGAAGTACACTTCCAAAGAGCTCTATTTTCGCACACTAATTTTGTACTTAATATACTAAAAATTCTTCTTTAGTACTTCTTTAGATAATCTTAAGAACAACTTAAGAAGTACTAAAGATGAATTTTTAGTACAAAATTAGTGTGTGAAAACAGAGCACTTTAAGTAGACTATGGAAGTGTACTACTATTTCACCTGGGGACACCAAAGTCTGGTTTGTTGAACTTGTGTGATAGCTCCACATGAAGATTTTAAACCCGATTTGCACCCTCGGCAAGTGAAAAGGGGCGTTACAAGATTAGTATTGTACCACAGTCGATTTTTGTCCCAAAAAAAGTGTGTGGTGTCATTGTGATTATTTCGCTACTCCCGATCACGTTGGAGCCTCCCCGATCCCCGGTCTGGGGTCCTCCATGGATTTAAAGTCATTTAAGATGTAAAAATCATCCAGTGTGTCCCAGGCCTTACCTTACCTCGGTGCAGGGGCTTAACCGTGCCCTGGTACGGCTGCAGAGGTGGTCTCTGGTACAGTTTTATTTTGGTCGGGGGGTGGGGCGCAATGGTGGGAGGGCTAACCGCGACAGAGTATGGATCTTTTAGCTTGACGTCAATATTCCACTGTATATGCGTACTCATACTACAGTATGCATACCGCACCGTACCAAAGTACGTTTGACCCCAAAGTCTGGATTGGGTCTTAAAAGACCCATTTGTTTTTATAGTCTGTCAAACCTTTTTTCACTAAAAAAAACCTTTTGTACCTTTAAGGGACAGTGATTATTAAGAATGTAGGGGACTAGATCAAAACACGTATCCTAATGAATAGTACATAAACATTTGTTGTGGTAGCACGTAAATGTGGGTGACAAACCAAAACCATGATTAAAGTTTTGAAACAGTCGGAAAGAAACCGGAATGAGATGAAAGAAGAATTAAAAATGGTTCGGTATGTCTGATGTTTGGATAAACTATCTGGCATAAACTATAACTTTCATGTTGTAAATAAGATCCAACACAAGCAAAATTTTCTGACCTGCAGTCAGCTTTTAAACTTTTCCTAATGCTTTGAAGATAACTGGCAACAAAAACACTTCACCAGAAATCGAGTCATCCTAACCTCCGGTATTTCAGAAACTAGGCAAGAAACAAATTCGCAATCCCTCATTGCTCAACATTTAATTGTTTTTCTTGGATTTTCCAGCGATATTTGGGGTAACGGGAAAAACAATGTCTAATTGTGACCGTCTCCCCCACAGACCACAAAAGCATTTCTGCCTCGTATGCTGGAACTGTGCAACGGCCACGTGGTCTGCATTAACTCCATTCTCTCCCTTTCCTCCATCCCTGGAGCCATCGACTACTGCACATCCAAAGCCTCTTCTTATGCTTTCATGGAAAGCCTGACACTGGGCCTGCTCGACTGCCCTGGTGTGGGTTGCACCACAGTGTTACCCTTCCATACTGATACAGAGATGTTTCAGGGCATGAGAGTTAGGTAATAAACTAATATAATTATAAAAAAATCTAAATGACCGGTGCTGATAAGAAAGAATTTAGCAATCCATAATTGATGATAAACATGCATTTGTTTATCTTACAGGTTCCCTAAGCTGTTTCCTCCTCTGAATCCTGAGACGGTGGCACAGCGAACTGTGGATGCTGTGAGGACCAACACAGCTTTTGTTGTCCTGCCATGGACAATGCACTTTCTTGTTATTCTTAAAAGGTAAGACTTATCAGATCAGATTTTATACAACATATACAAAACATATACAGTCATGTCCAAACATCTAAGGCTAATCTGAAATAATAATTAAATGAGTAGCAACTTGAGTGTAAAGTTGACTTGTTGTTGTGGTGTACTGTTTTCTACATAAAATAACATTCTGTGAAAATATAACTTAATATACTTAAAAAAGATTTGTTGATTCAACTTAAAAAAGTAAGTGTTTGTGCCGTCTTAAAATTTGAGTTAACTCATTTACCACCAGTCTTTTTTTTTTTAAAGTTGCCCACCAGCATTTTTTTGTGATTTTCACTAAATGTCTTCCAGGAAAATTTTCTTCTATAAATATATAAACATACTAATATATCTAATGAAAGAACAAACCCTCTGCTTTCAAAGAAATGGAAAAAACTTTTGATCCCATCTTCATTTGTTCTCTTTTTATCACCTGTAAAAATGGGTAGATTTCTTCAAAAATAACAAATTATGAGCAAAAAGCTGAAATAATTGCATTTTTGTAAAGGAGATTTTTTTAATGAGCAATATACATCAAGACTTGTGGTGATGTAAATCTGTGTATCATCCGTGTAGCAGTGATACCCAAGACCATATTTCCTGATGATCTGCCCAAGTGGAAGCATGTAAATGTTAAATAAAACTGGACCCAACACTGAACCCTGAGGAACTCCCTGTCGAACAGGCACAGTATCAGATTTGTAATTACCCAAGCTTACAAACTGGGCACGATTTGTTAAACAAGACCAAAATCAGTTGAATACTACTTCAGATTACAGTAAAAACTCGTCATTGGCAGCAAAACTTTTTCTTTAATTGATGAGATAACTCCTAAATGGCAGGAAAAGAGTTCATTAAACTTAAAATATTAGTTGAATCAATATTTGTATTATTTTTTAAGTTAAATTAACTCAAAATTTTAAGGCAGCATGAACACTTACTTTTTAAAATTGAACCAACAAATATTTTTTTACAGTGTATCCTTAATATTGACTGAGTAAGGTCATGTCAAAGATTAAAATCAATATGAAATTTATCCTTTGGTATATTGGAGATAACATGGTCAATAGAATAAATGGTCTTATTTGATTAGTGACCCAGAATTAATGCAAAATCTCCCCCCTCCCCCCAAAAAATTCATCCTTTCAAAGCCCTTTATTTATTTCCAGATTAAAATAATTCAAATCCCTGTTTTCCATGTGGTCTCAGACATTTTGACCTCCCCGTATTATTTAATTCAAGAATTGGATCTTTTCATTGGCAATAGATGACTTAAAATTTTCTTTGCAGTCTTCTGCCCCAGTCTGCCCTGGAAGAGATCCACAGGTTTTCGGGAAGCTACACCTGCATGAACACATTCAAAGGGCGGACTTAATGTCAGGAAAGCATGAATGCGAAAACTCCTCAAAGCATTTTTTTCATGCAAAGCAAGCACTATGTTTGGGAGCATCCAACAAGCCGTGGCTGCGTGGACCCAATAAAGACTGTGAACGGATCGCTGTACAATGTATCAAGATGCCTTGTTTTCCCAAGCACTATTATGCCACATGAGTCCTACGTGGATTAATTTGGATTTGGCTTCACGATACTGGATCGCACACAGGCATGTAGGTGAAAGCATTCCTTGGATATTGTTATAAAAACAAACTTTGGAGCACAGACTGTTATAGTTATGAAAGAAATGATTCTTCAGTTGGGGCTCTTGTAAGGTTGCCCTTGGTTTACTCTGTTTTATAGATATCCACTGATTTTTAAGAACATTTTTGTAACGTAACACAATGCGATTTGGCTCCGCAACTTGTTTAAAGTGATTCCAGTATGTCTATCTTCATATTAAAGTCAACTTTAAATAAACAGTATTTGATGTTGAAAAAGCCCCGGTGAGTGTTGTTTTGTGGGTGTTCATGTGGGTTAGAAAACATGGAAGTGTCAGTCCCTGGCAGTGCGCTTGTTTTGTCTCTGCCAAAACTCACAGGCATTTCATGGTCAGCATTCCAGCGCTCCAGGCCAGCCAATCGTGAGCTCATTGTGCACTAGGCAGGGTTGTCATAACACTAACTCTGCTTAACAGGAAAGCACACTGTAGATGGGGTCAGCCACTGGAAGACTAATAGGCGAATTGCGATTTCGGTACTGTAGAACAAATATTTTTTTAGATTTGTCACTGATATCTAACTGAACTACTGATAATCATTGTCAATTCTGCTGTATCTCACCATACATATGCATGGCTGTACACAATTTAGGACCTTAGATCCAAAACCCTCTAAGCACATCTGATGTTTTCTTGTAAATGAGCATTTATAACTCTTAAGGGATTCAACCCTTAGTTTTCTGAATGGTCTGACAATGGGATTATTAAGCAGATTTGAAGCGAACGTATTTAATAAACGTGTAATACCTGCAGAGAACTTTGTTAATATCATAATATCTTATTTTTGACAGAGGTGACGTTTAGCGGCTTTGGATCTGAGCTCCTCAATTTTACTTTTGGTTTGCTATTTTGGATGCCAAACTTAACATTGTGTAAGAGTATAAATCAAATGTACAGTTAGATCAAAGAGTTGTTTTTTTCACTCCATCTATACCATTAGTTTATTTCTATACAGTACATCCCTGCTGCGGAAGACAATGGTTTATCTACAGTAGCCTATGTATTACACTGCTCTCTGTAAAGTGCTTGAATCTGATTAGTCAGTGTGGTGACATTCCCAGGTTTGCTATTCCCAGATAACAAGCACCTGATATTAAAGGAGTAGTCCACTTTAAAGATGGGGTCCATTGACTTTTTATAGTAGGAAAAAAATACTATGGTAAGTCAATGGGCCCCATCTATAGAGTGGGCAACTCCTTTAATAGCAGCCCCATCCGGGTATTTAGAGTCTTCTTGACAGGTGCAATTCAACGCTTACAAAAAAAATGTAATATAAACGCATAATTAATAGAATATATGCGGGGGGGTTTTCATATTTACAAATGATTACACCAAATGCATGTTTTTTTATTGTTTCAACATGTCTTGGCTTAAAGGAATAATTCACCCCAAAATGAACAATTTCCCATATTTAACTCACTCTCAAACCATTCTACACTGTAAAAATTCCTTGTTGCACTTAAAGTCGCAATGAAATTGTTTTTTTTTTTTTAGAAATTACCTATTCGTAAGCTTCATGATTTAAAAAAAAATGTATGTGCCCTCGTAATCTTAAAGGGTACTTTTAAGATGTAAAATAAATATTTGGTGTCCCCAGAGTACATGTGAAGTTTTAGCCCAAAATACCCCACAGATTTATTATAGCATGCTAAAATTGCTTCTTTGTAGGTGTGAGCAAAAATTAACTGTTTTTGGGTGTGTCCTTTAAAATGCAAATGAGCTGATCTCTGCACTAAGTGCCATTGTGTTATAGTGCAGATTAAGGGGTGGTATTATCCCCTTCTGACATCACAAGGGGCACCAAATTTCAATGACATTTTTTACACATGCTTGCAGAAAATGGTTTACCAAAACTAAGTTACTGGGTTGATCTTTTTCACATTTTCTAGGTTGATACAAGCACTGGGGACCCAATAGCCTTTAAATCAAAATCGCAAATCTCCTCCCCTCCTTAAATACGATCTCTTAAGTCCCAGTCATAGTGTATTGCAGGTGGGCGCATCCGGGAAAGGTTGCAGCGATTAGCAACCCAACCTAAATTTATACGATCCAATCAGTTCTCGATCGACAAATTCAAGTCCAGTCCTACTTTTTTATTTTTTTCAGAAGCCGTTTCACTCGGATACACGTCAACACGGGGAATATAAGACAACCGCTACTTCCGTTTATGGCAACTTTACATTTTTAAGTTGAATCAACTTGAATTAACAATTCATTTGAACTTTCTTGACTAATGAGGAGCTCCTATAAATTATAAAAATAAAGTTAAAATAACTTCTAGCTAATTCAACTTTATTTATAAAAATTTATAGCAACTCCTTTCTAGTCAAGAAAGTTAAAATGAACTGTATATTCAAGCTGATTAAACTTAATTTTTTTTGCAGTGTAGGCGTGTATGGCTTCTTTCAGTTATATTAAATAATATCCTGGCTTTTCCCAGCTTTGTAGCATTGGTTAATATTTAATATCTCCAACTGTGTTTGACTGAAAGAAGAAAGTAATACACCTAGGACAGCTTGATAGGGAATAAAATATTGCCAAATTTTTTATTTTGGTGTGAACTATTCCTTTAATGCCACACTGTTAGAAAAAATTGTCAAACTATGTACCCCAGCTGTCACTGGGCCAGTACCCTTTGAACAGGTCCTAATATGTACTGGTAAAGATACATTTGGTAACAAATTTGGCACTAATATAAACTCTTTAGGTGCAAAGCTGTACTTTTTAAAAAGTGTACCATCCCAATGCATATTTTGATCATTTTACTGACAGTGCACTTGGAAACAATTTTCCTCAGGGAAGGTTTGCTTTTCTTACAAATGAGCTCATAAAATATAGCAATTTTGTGTACGTATATTTATTTGTGTGGTAAGTAGTTGTGTAACAAGTTGAATAATGTACATCCAGACGGTTGTTATCGCAAATTATAACAGGCATAAATCAGCTATTGTAATGATGGCACTATCAATTCACTTTGCATTCTTCAGCCGGCCTTATAAACTCATAATCACTGTAGTTGAATGATAAGCACAGTTTCTGCCAACTTTACCAAATTGATGCTGTTTTTTGTACCTAACGTATATAACAAAACTGAACAATGAATGTTGGCATGTTCAACCGTAATGATGGACACTGTTTAGAGTGGGATCGGGACATGAAATTGTGTCATGGAGTGCATGTGTGTTTGAGAAGTCAGCTCAAATCTCAGGGGGTGAGTTCAGAGCAAGGTTAGCCAAATAGTAGATAAATCTGAGTAGGCTGTTGGACAGACAGCTCACCCTGTCATGAACCCTTTGCCCAGGGAAAAGAAGAACCTAATGTGACCTAGCACAGGTGGAAAATAAGTACAACTGCATTGAGTACAAAGAGAATTGATGGGGCATATAGAGTACCCTATACAGAAATCTGATTTACAGCAATATATAAACTTAAATATCAAACTATAGATAATATATTGGTCAATGACGTGACATTATTATTTTGCATCCATATGTATAAATTATACGTAAAAGGTTAAAAAATTTCAAAATAAATTTGCAGATTTCTTTCATACATTCACTTTTATGAGGACCAAGTCTAAAATTTCTGGTTTTATTTCATTTTGAAAAAATATTTGGGGGATAATTGCAAAATGTCAATGTGGTGTAACCGGTCTGTATCAATTGATGTAACTAGTATTTTTCTACATAAAAATATAAATATATTCATAAAAAATGTGGAATAAAATTAGGGCTGGGCATAGATTAATCTAGATTAATCTCATACAAAATAAAAGTAATTTTTTGCATAATATATACGTTTGTGATGTGTGTAAATATTATGTACATTTAAACACACACACACATACATATATATATACATTTAAGAAATGTTTTATTTAAATATAGTTTTTTTATTTATATATAATTTAGAATATATAAAAATATAAATAAATATATATACACATTAAAATGTTTCTTAAATACATACATGAATGCGTGTGTATTTATATATACATATTAATTACACACAGTACAAAACCATATGTTATGCAAAAAACTACTTTTATTTTGTATGAGATTAATCTAGATTAATCTATGCCCAGCTCTAAATAAAATATAATCATCTAGTTTAGTGTAATATGATTTTTTAAAAGACATGTTTTCAGCATATGTCAGGACAAATATTACAAAAACGCATTGAAATGTACATTTAGAAATAACTAATAAAATAATATTTTTAAATGTTTTTTTTTTTTGGGATGATCACACCTATATGCCATGAAAGTGGATCAAATATTTAATATTTCTCATTCTTTGCCGCAATTGGCAGTTACACCATTTGACATTTTCAGGTCCATTCAGTTTTAACTTTCATAAAAATGGTGCAATTATTGCATAAATTAACATAAATACACTGTGCATTGAAATAAACCTGATGCATGCTTTTAAAACAAGTAAAATAAGGTATTTCTCATCTGCCAAACCATTTTTTTTCCACTTTATATAGTTTTTGAGAAAAATCTCTTATTTAATAAGCATGCGACAGAATGGTCTAGCAAACATGGGTAATTTTTTATCAATTTTCTATCGACTTTTTAATGGTCCCCTGACCTTACACTTATTTAAGCATCATATGTTGTGGGATGTTAAATCACTGTGCACATCCATCTTTTACTTATGAGTGTGTGGCCCAAGGGAGAGAAATCCCACTGTGAGTCATGGCAAATTTTGATTTATTGGAAATAAATCTCCAATTCATTTAATGCATGGTTAATCACTTGGTTAAAAGAAAGCCACTAAGCAAATATTGTCTACATTTCTCCTAATATTGATAAAGGTGTATGCAAGTGCAGGTTCATCTTAATAATGTCTGGTAAAAATAAGTTATATAGTTGAAAAGTTATGCCTAAGCCATTAACATATAGGCAACATGTGGTAATATGAGCTAAACATTGTAAAAACGGTCAAATAAGTGATTGAATTTAAAAACCGCATGTAGTAATGAGGATTTGTGAGACTTTAAATGACTACGGAAGAAATGATTACATTGCTTTGCATCATAGTCCTGGATGATGAAACGTATTGTAGGCTACATGTTGGTACAAATAAAAAATACACTGATAAAATAAACTCATATGAAATGATATATAAAAGTTATACAACAATAAATGCTCAAAGCAGGCACAACTTTATGTATGTATGAAGTACTTTTTAAGGAGGCTGTTATATCATTACATTGTAATAACCAAAAATGTCATTATCCAATTAATAATAATAATAAACATACAACAAATACAAATACTTTTTGTTAAACCATATTTTTTTTATTCTGCGTTATACATTTTCTAATTACAACAAAATAAATGTCCACACTACATTTTAATTTGCATATTAATGCAGCTGTCTCAAGTAGTTTGTATGGATGTGAATGTACCATTATTAAAAATTGAAACTTTTAGAAAACCAATTTGTTCAATATTCCCATAAATCATACTGATCCGTTTGTGGAGGCATTATCTCAGAGTGATGGATGTTAATGGAAGAGAGCCCATTATTAAAGGGAAATAATACTATTAGTGTCTGGTCTTTGGTAGTCAGTTAAATAGATGCAGGGGTCAAAATCATGTATTGTACAAATTTGGGGATATAAAAATTAACAAAACATGAGTGATGTATAATATTATGATGAGGACAGAATGTATGTTGCAGAATGAAGGGCATCTTTATAGTAAGAGAATGAGGGCATGATCGTAAGCACTGCACAACACCAACATTTTATTTGTTGCATCTTAAATGTGTTTCATATTTAAAGCTTGAACTTTTAAAAGATTTTACAAACAGAGTACAAATTTTTCATGTGTATGTTAAATCACAGAAAATACAAGAAAATAAGATATTTGCGAGGTATGCATGTAGAGTAGTGATATAGTATTTATATTTCTAGGTTTTATACATGTGTACATGTATATGTGTGTGTTAATGACCAGCTGCATTTATTCTACATTTATATCAGTGCATTCATTCATAATCTTTAACCACAGCATTGTCCTTAGAGACAAAAACCTTTCTTTAAAGGCAGTTTTATACAGCAATGAATCAAACATTAATTTCATCCTATATATTATAAATTTCAACATTTTATATACATGGCAGATAATGTTCTATTTGTGTGTATGTACAGTACATACAGAATCTATACACAAACATATACAGCAGCGTCAGACTAGCTGTGTAGCGACAAACACCTGTTATTCTATTAACAAACTGTGAAACAAAAATATTTTATAATGTTTACAAAAATCCTTGCATATTCAAGTTAGATCTGTGCTCGCCAGGGTTTATAGCAGCTTCTCTAGACTACATGCATTAGTGAACAAACCACATGCTGTGCGCATGTCCCGTAGACTGGCTTAAGTGGGTGATCACGCTTTGCTGATTTATTACTGTCCTTCCACACAAACAGAAAAAAAGGAAATAGCCATTGAAAAATGAGCGAGAAACACCTACCACCCGTGGGTCAGTTTGGTTAAGAGTCCAATAATAGACTATCCTCATTCTCACTGGGAGGCAGCATGAGCTGCTGCTCATAGTAAAGGCTCTTGGCGTAATTGATTTCTTGTGAAATCTTGACGGCGAGGCTCTCGCTTTTCACGTGAACCTGTGGAGAAACAACAAACAGATATTAACAAGTGCCTGAAATTTATTTACATCACACAAACCAGGGTTTAAAATCATCTATGCCCCATTTCTTGCTAACACGGTTGCAAAACTAAAATTGAAAAGAGATTAGGGGCATCAAAGTTTGATTTAAATCATTGATTTCATCACCTTACTCAATTAATATTAAATTACAATTTTATGTAGAAAACAGTGAATAACAAAAAATGATTTTAACAGGCAGAGTCACAAATAAATAAATCATATAATTTAATTTGACACCCTAAGATTGATGATGAACATGTTTTTTTATTTATTTATTTTTATATTTATTTATTTGTTTATAATATATAAAATATATATTGTTTACAAATAAATATACAAACAAACAAATAAATAAAAATTATATAAATAATATATCATATAATCATATAATTTAATTTGCCCCCCTAAGATTGATGAGGAACATGTTTTTTTATTTATTTAATTTTATATTTATTTATTTGATTATAATATATAAATGCACATTGTTTAAATAAACAAATATATAAATAAATACATATTAAAATAAAATAAATAAATAAAAATTATATATATATATATATATTAGGGGTGACCCCGAATAGTCGAAGATTCGATGCATCGATAGGAGAAGCCTGATTCGACTACCAATCTCACAGTCGAATCGTCGCAGATGTGTTATGAAATGAGGATCATTCAATTTTGGCCGTATATGGGTGCACACATTATATGATTTCACATATAACAGCTTTCTCACAATATATTAATATACTGCATATTATGATAATGCTGCAAATAATATGTGAAGTAGCAGCTTTTAATAAATATTTTTTTAAATGCCTTAATAAATCCAACAACCCCTGTGACCGGGCTTCACGTCCATAAGAGGTCTCTATGTTAATAAACTATTGCCTCTTTGTTTCTACATTTAAAAGACAAAGCTGGCAAATAATATTATGCCTTTCGTTCTTTTAATAATTTCTATATTTTATTTGATTTATAAATCACTTTGGGTTATCTGATTTGGCTATAACTATTAGTTATAGTATTAGTAACTATTTGGCTTGTGTTTTGTTTCCGTGCACTTGAGGCATTTTGCATATTTGTTCTGCACTTTGTTACTTCTGACCTTATTTTATGAAAAAAACTGTATTTATTATAAACGTAAATTCTGATCTAATTTTAGTATGTAAATTTTGGATAGCTTTTCGTTGTATCGATGTTGCGCTATTGCGTGCTGGCCATGCTTGCGCATGTAATTTAGCCGAACGGGCAAGGTGCTCTGCGTCTCATATTTAGGAGTTCATCAAACTAAACATTAAAAAACGGATGTTTTTCGACGAGTCTAAGTTTTTACAATGTATTTAAAACAGACTGGTTGTCTTGTCAAAAGTTACACTACAAAACAGGTAAGCCGTTTTTTTTTTATTTCGTTGATGAAACTAGTATCTGCACCGAACCTATTTCTGCCTGACACGAATGACTTTCTTGTGATTTAATATTATATTTGGTCGGTGTTCACTTTCAAATGATAGCAAAGAGATTCCTGAAATAAATAATATCATCAGGTTTTTCTGTATCTAAAGTGAATACAGAGATGATCAAAGTCAAAGCAAGCAAGCAGGTATTTCTGTGCTAAATAATATCGCGTTGTGTCTATAAAATCATTAATTTCAGTGTTTTTCTTATTATAAATTAACGTTTAATGATTTGTATATAAAGCTTAGTTTTTATCATTTATAGTCACAATCACAAATTATTTGTCATTTCTCATTTGTTGGTTTTTTTTTGTCATGACTGCTTTGACGCGCTTTCTCCAAATTAAATAAAAACAAGCCGGAGTTTCCAAGGCAGGATCACCTTTGTTATTTTTGTAGGTTTAGTTATCAAAATGTATTTTTGTGTGATGTTCTGTAGATCGTGGCTTTAAAATGTTATGAGGAATAATTAAACAAATGTTGCCTTACATTTTACCTTAAAATATATATATAAATGCATCGTCAGTTTTGACTTCGTTCATCACTTGAAAGACAGTTTTGGTCACTTTATCAGAAAGTTGTTTATGTGTGCTGCTTGTGAAAGAAAATAAAAGTTACCAATTTGTACCTGGTCTGGCTGGCCCCCTCCCAACCCATGCACACAAACATAGATGATTCGACTATCGGTCGACTATGGAAAGATTCGACAATTCTGATTCGAATATGTAAATCCTTAGTCGAGGACACCCCTAATATATATATATATATATATATATATATATATATATATATATATATATATATATATATATATATATATATATATATATAACTATATATATATATATATATATATATATATATATATATATAATTATATATATATAGCCCTGTTTTGTACCCTATTAATATGAAATATTTTAAAGAAATATTTAATAATTAATTTTATTTAATATTTTAAAGAAATTCATGATAAACTCCAGGCCTAATACCATCACAAATAAGTCACAAATAAATAAATCATATAATTTAATTTGACCCCCTAAGATTGATGATGAACATGTTTTTATTTATTTTTTATATTTATTTATTTATAGTTTAAATAAACAAATAAATACATATTAAAATAAAATAAATAAATATTCAAACAAATAAATAAATAAAAATTATATATATATATATATATATGTAGCCTTGTTTGGACCCTATTTATATTAAATATTTTAAAGAAATTCATGATAAACTCCAGGTCTCCTACCATAGGTTTCTGATGTGATGGACCTGGAATTGCCACTCCGCTACTGCTGTTTTCAGCTTTCTTGGTAAGCTGGACGTATACTTTCCCATGATCTTTGGACACCAGACAATGATACAGATCATCATATTTGACCTCTAGGAAAATTGCTTCCCGATCCATACACTCCCCTGGCTTGAGGAAGTACACCACTTTGGAGGAGATCAGCACAGAGTATGTATCTATGGGCTCCACTGCAATAAAACTATATAAAAAAGAAAAAAATAAGGTAATTCTTAAAGCTTATGTTATTGAGCATTCAATGTGTCTCTTCACAAACACTCCAGGGACGTCTGGGTCGTTTCAATTCAGATTGCATTACTTCACAGCAATTTAATTTAGATCGATTTTGCTGGTGGGTTTCAGTGCACACCTGTGAAGTTCGGCATCTTAAAGCGATACTCACCCTCAAGCAATCTGAGATACATATGTCCATCATCTATCAGACAAACACATTTGGAGTTATTTTAGTAAGTGTCCTTGCTCTTCCAAGCTTATAATGGGAGAAAACAGAATCAAAACTTCTGATTTTAAAGTCCAAAAATGCGCATCCATTCTTCACAGAAGTAATCCACACAGCTCCAAAGGGTTAATAAAGGTATTTTGTGGGTAATTGATGCATTATTGTAAGAAAAACATCCATATTTGAAACTTTATAAACTATAATATCTAGCTACTGGTATCGACGGCATCTTGGACTAACACGATTCACGAGAGTCACTGCGCAACGTACCCGCAGCAATGAACGCTCACTACGCTAAAACTTTAACGTTACAAATGTATATTCTTCTTACACAATCGCATTGATTACCCGCAGAAGACCTTTAATAACCCACTGGATCACTTATGTTAAGGATGGATGCATTTTTTGGGGTTTAAAGTCAGAAGTTGTTCCATGATTCCTGTTTTCTCCCATTTTAAAGCTTGGAAGAGCAAGGGCATTTATTAAATAACTCCGTATTAGATGTCTACATGAAAAACCTGAGACCCGAGGACCCAAATTGGGTCTATATTTTAAATGATCAGCCGGGTCCGTGTCAGGACCCAATCTATTACTTCGGTTCCTGGGTCTGTTTAACATTGTGAGTAATTCCCGAGTCGATCGGACTCAGAGAACACAGACCCAAATTTAAATAAAATATTTCAAAAACATCAACAAAATCTTAGATGAACTGTTTTTTACATTTGGTTGTGTCATGGTTCTGCCATCTTGTCCTTTGTTTAATCTAGTCTTGTGGCAGAATCATGACAGACCCATGTTTTGTGTGGGTTCACGTGGTCTTAGTATTGATTTACTAGACCACGTGTGCCCAGTGTCTTGTCTCTTTTACCCCGCTCCCTTGTCATCCTCCTCATTATTGTTTGATTCCTGTCACCTGTTGCCCTCATTAGTTGTCCTCTATTTAAGATCCTTGTGTTTGTTGTCCTGTGCTTGTGCATTGTTTCTGTGTTCCTAATACCTGTGAGTACCCTGTCAAGAAGTCTAGTCTAGTCAAGTGTTTTGTATATTTAATGTTTTGTCTTGGTTAGTGTCATAGTCTAGTCTAGTCAAGTTTAGTGTTCTTTGTAATATCCTGTTTACGTTGTTTTGCCCCCTCGTGGGTTTTGTTTTCTGTTTTCATTATAAAATAAAAGTATTTTGTTTGTACCTGCTGTCTGCGTTTGGGTTCGTCCTACAAACCATAACAGAATGCACAAGCCAACTATGAACCCAGCAGACAGAGTGGACCCGGCAGAGCGAGCTCGCCAAGCCCATCGTCTTTTTGGCCTCCGCCAGAAGGAGGCAGAGGTCTTTCCCTTTGCGGTGGACTTCGTGCGAGCAGCTAGAGACTCTAATTTCACGGAGGACGAGTTAAAGGTCATCTTTAGTCGTTGCCTCAATGAGCCTCTCAACCCCGGCGAGATGAGGATGGTGAGGTACCTGGGCTTCGAGGACATGGTGCGGTTTATCAGTAACCGGCCGGAGCCCAGGGCCTCAGTCAAGGCCGTACCCCCACCTCCTTTGTCCCCTATACCGGAGGGTCTCGTCATCGGAGTGGTGACGCGGGAGGACCCAGCGCTCACCACTTCGGTCCCCGTAAGCTCTGTCCAGCCTGCTGACCTTCGAGGGAAGCGCGAGCGGAGGATCTCGTGGGAGTCGGCGTCTGAGGGGTCCTCCACAGATCTTGCCACTTCCACCACGGCGCTCATCCCACCTGCCCCGTTCACTGCACCACGCCCGCGCAAGAAGAGGAGGAAGAGAGGGATTGTGGACCCTCAGCCTCAGCTTGCGCAGTCCCTGCCGTCTGCGCAGCCCCCGGTGCAGCCCCTGCCGTCTGCGCAGCCCCCGCTGCAGCCCCTGCCGTCTGCGCAGCCCCCGCTGCAGCCCCTGCCGTCTGCGCAGCCACCGCTGCAGCCCCTGCCGTCTGCGCAGCCCCCGCTGCAGCCCCTGCCGTCTGCGCAGCCCCCGCTGCAGCCCCTGCCGTCTGCGCAGCCCCCGCTGCAGCCCCCTGTCACAGTTCCCGTCTTGTCTGCGCTGCCGGACGCAGCGCCCCCTGTCACGGTTCCCGTCTTGTCTGCGCTGCCGGACGCAGCGCCCCCTGTCACGGTTCCCGTCTTGTCTGCGCTGCCGGACGCAGCGCCCCCTGTGACTGTCACTGTCCCGGTCTCGTCTGCGCTGCCGGACGCAGCGCCCCCTGTCACTGTCACGGTCCCTGTCTCGTCTGGGCTGCCGGACGCAGCGCCCCGTCACGGTCCCTGTCTCGTCTGCGCTGCCGGACGCAGCGCCCCCTGTCACGGTCCCTGTCTCGTCTCCGCTGCCGGACGCAGCGCCCCCTGTCTCACCGGCTTCTTCAGTTGCTTCCTCCCCTGCACTGTCATCCAGTTTGTCTGCCTGTTCCCCTGCTACTGTCTCCATGTCCTCCCTGAACTCTCTCCCCTACCCAGGGAGTCCTGGCTCGCCCCCATCTGCTCCCTTGTCTACCCCTACCACGCCCTGGAACCCTACCTTGCCTCCTTTTGTTCCCCTTACCCAGTCTGCATCCCCTACCAAGCCTGTTTCCTCCAAGATCCCCACCAAGCCTGCCCGGACTCCTCGTCCTAAGTCCTCCACTACCCCTGAACCCAAGACCCCTTGCCCACCCAGCTCCACCCTACCTGGACTTCCTTTTGTGAACACTGTTTTGCCTCCGCCCCCCCTCCCTTGTTTGTTGTTTTTATTATGTCACCCCAACCCTCTTGTATTATATTCTTGTCTCCCATTGATGTTATTTGTCATGTTTTCTTGGTGTCTGTCTGTCTGTCAGTCTGTCTTGTCCCGTGTCTAGGGTTCCCCCCGGGGAGCGTCTGGAAGCCGCTCCTTTAGGGGGGGATTCTGTCATGGTTCTGCCATCTTGTCCTTTGTTTAATCTAGTCTTGTGGCAGAATCATGACAGACCCATGTTTTGTGTGGGTTCACGTGGTCTTAGTATTGATTTACTAGACCACGTGTGCCCAGTGTCTTGTCTCTTTTACCCCGCTCCCTTGTCATCCTCCTCATTATTGTTTGATTCCTGTCACCTGTTGCCCTCATTAGTTGTCCTCTATTTAAGATCCTTGTGTTTGTTGTCCTGTGCTTGTGCATTGTTTCTGTGTTCCTAATACCTGTGAGTACCCTGTCAAGAAGTCTAGTCTAGTCAAGTGTTTTGTATATTTAATGTTTTGTCTTGGTTAGTGTCATAGTCTAGTCTAGTCAAGTTTAGTGTTCTTTGTAATATCCTGTTTACGTTGTTTTGCCCCCTCGTGGGTTTTGTTTTCTGTTTTCATTATAAAATAAAAGTATTTTGTTTGTACCTGCTGTCTGCGTTTGGGTTCGTCCTACAAACCATAACAGGTTGCTCCAGCCAGGCAGCTAATGGGCATGGGTGATTCTCAGACTTAGAAGATGTCCAGCATCAGATTTTTAAAATGCCCTTGAAGACATTTTGTTTTTTGCACATATAAGATTGAGGTGTGAACTTACTATAACCATTATTTTTAGAGGATTTAAAAAATATTTCCTATAGAATTATTTACATTTTTCAGATTATCATTATCAAAAATTATCATTACAGCAACATGATATTACATCATCATTTGCATTTACAAACTCATGTTTCGGTAATGAGAACTAAAAAGTTGTCTAGGTACTGTGACAAACAAAATTTCAACTTTTATCTGGAGAGAAAAAATAAAAAACTGCTTACCCAGTAGTCAATTATGTCCCTTCCAACTAATTTTTTTTTGAAAATCTTAGTTCATTAAGGGGTTAAACAATGATTGAAAATTGTTGCGGATGAGGATAAGAAAATTGGTTTTGGACACATTTATATTCCTTATTATTGTCTCTCCATTTACCAATGATCACCAAATACCACATGTTTCTTTACTGTAAATGTTTATAGTATAACATGCACTGCAGCTTTACATTTTTTAGATTTTTTAATAATAAATATATCCA
This sequence comes from Paramisgurnus dabryanus, assembly GCF_030506205.2. NCBI lineage: Eukaryota > Metazoa > Chordata > Actinopteri > Cypriniformes > Cobitidae > Paramisgurnus > Paramisgurnus dabryanus. The sequence continues at coordinate 16,340,578 of NC_133357.1, read as the reverse complement.
GTCATGGACACATTGCGGTAATGAAAATGTCCCCTTTAAATGTGGAAAAAACAACAAAATTGGTTTTGTATGATGTCATTTGAAATCATGTGCAAAATAGTACATGAAGAGATGTTTGTAACGGTATGCTTCTTATTTTGATAGCATTTACTTTTTTATCAAAATGTTTCATGACACCTCATAAGTCTAATTTTGCGAAAATCACCAGCACATGTTTCTATGGCTACCAGTCAGCTTCTGCAGTGACACAATGACTTTACCTTTCCCAATTGGTGCTTTTATTTAAGAGGTGGGACTTATTCAGCCATACCGTGCGTTTTGCCCTGTAGGCTACTTTGCACTTTCTCAATTTTTTTTAATAATATTATAAATTGACCGTCTTGCTGTTATATCTTCGGGGCAAATTTTCGGACCCGTGTAGACCTCTACTCCAAATGATGGACATGTGTATCTCGGATTGCTTGAGGGTGATTAAATCATTGAGTAATTTTGATATTTGGCTGGAGTATCCCTTTAAATCCTAAGACATGCTAAAAGAGACCACAAGACAGCAGTGTGCAGGCTGCGGAGAGTAATGGCCAATGTGGCACCTCTGAGAAGAGAGGTCAGGTGGGCCGACGGGAGGTCTGCTGATGTGGATGGATTAGTCTCTTAGGTGATAAATGTCTCGTCTGTCTTGCTTTGAACAGAGAAACAGGTCCTGAAGCTTTACATCAAAGTAAAACCGTCTAAAAATATTATTCCTATAGTTTTCTATACTTGAACTAGATGAACCATCTGGAAAATGTGCTTTTATTTTTCCAGAATTTTTTTTTATACAAAGTTCATTGCTTTGTAATTTACAGATGAACTTCTCAAGTTTGATACTCACTATTCCGAGTGGATGTTGTCTGTTAAGTAAAAGAGCTGTTCTTGTCCATCTGCTTGTAAGGAGGAGAATCGGGGCAGAAGCCACTGAGGACCCTTACAGCAGCGTGGCTTCCTCACTCGCTGCGTGCTAAGCCTAAAAAATGGACACAAAACACACAAGGATCATTACTTACAAGACCAACAGCCTTAGGAGGGTTAAACTTCCAAGTTGGAATGAAGCAACTTTTTTACTGGAAAGAGAATTGGACTTTTTTCTCTTTCCCGTTAAAGAGCACGAGAGTCTCTTGAAATAACACCTGTTGTGCCACAATCCAAAAAAAACCCCACAAGACTCCTGCTATGCCTGTTAAGGTGATATCCTTCCACCATATTATCAAATGCTTTACCTCTGTTTCACCTTCAGCAACGTTCGCGTTGGCATGGGTGTGAAGTTTCAGCGAAAAAGGTTGTGGTGGTCCAGAGCAAAACTTAAAAGGACAAGCGAGAAGTTTGCAGTGCCAATGCAAAGCTCGAATCTTGCTTGTCCTGCAAACAACCCTTCTTTTCGGCTACCACTGGTGGGCCAAGTGGAATTCCTACATCTGGCTTGAATCTGGGCCAGCAGGCATTTGATTAGAGCTGATGGTTTCCAGTTGATTCACAAAGACGGCAATGTACTGCGTTTCTCTGTTGTTTAAACCGAAACACGGGCGAATGCAGCTGCCGCTGTTCATCACGGTCTGAACTCGGAGCGCAGGGCATGGGGAAGATGACCATGGGATGGATAAACCTCTAAAGTTGGCTCGATTCTGGATATTTTTTTAATGCAACCAATTTTGCACACCTTTAAAATTAAATGCCACTTCATGAACTGTAAGCTTTTCTTCTCCTAAATAAATCCCAGACCTCATATTTAACTATTGTTGAGCTACACTGTCACACATACTAAGTAAATCAAATTTACAAAGCCACTGGCTACTCTTTCATGACATGAAATTCTGGTGTTTTCTCTTCCAAAGCGAGACAGAACTTCCACATTGACTTGGCTTTCGTTTTGACAGCAAGCCATGGTTCATAATCATAAACATAAGTCATGAGATCTGGCCCTGTGTTTGACAGGACTGTAACAGACCCACGGAGACTCTTAACCTCTCTCTCTCCAGCCTCACCCATTGCTCTGGAGGCGATCAAGCACAATGCCCCGCAACCGATTGTGAGACTGGAACAATAGGGTTCAACTTCAGGTCAGGAACAGGGATTGGACCCCGGCCAGTCAGCCATCAATAGGTGCAAACAAACAGCTCTTACTTTTTTACGAGCTCCTTTCCGAGAATGATCGTGAGCAAAAGGGGTCGATGGTGGGCGTTATGTGGCACGCTGCTGTATATATAGGTGTTTAACTGGTTTTCATCGACAAACCCACACAAAAATACATTAGTGCTGGAGCATAAACAAATAAACATAAACACAAACAGTCACAGTAACTTTATGCATTTGAGATTTGACAAGCACAATGCTCTACTAACTGAGCTGCAGAACAACTTGTAATATCCGTTTCTTATCATTTTGGCTAGATGGGATACAGCTTTGGCCTAAATCTCAAAAGATGTTGGGTTAAGGGTTAGGTTTGTGGGTTTAATTAGAATAAAAACAGCAATACAGCGAGATCTCTAGAGATTTTGGCTGCTGCTTTGTCCCTTCTAGACACAACATATACTGTAATGTGTTGTCCTTATCTAGAAACACAATGTGTTGTTTTAACACAACCGTTTTAAGAGTGTACTAATTTTTCGATTAATCGTTTTTATTCCCGTGGTTGATTCAAAATCGATTCTCACAGGCCACGAATCAATTTTTTCCCCATTTTATTTCCGCAAACACTGAACGTAAGATTAACGTTAATCTACTAGATGTCACATTTTTTGCCTTACGCGATGTTACCAAGGAGCGAGAGGCGAGCCTGCCATTCATTCATTCAGTCTATATTCAAATATTTTATAATATAATTTAATATTTGATATATTCTATATTTATTGAGTTGAATCAAGAATCGAGTATAAAAATTGAGCCGAGAATCGGAATCGAACCGATAGCCTGTGAATCGAAATCGAATCGATCTGTAAGATCTGAATCGATACCCATCCCTAAATACTAGGGATGTGCATCGATGCATCGCGTTCCCATTAAAAAGACCTGTCTAAAATCGATTCTGAATCGTAAGGCTCCGATTAAGTGTTTCATGCACAGCTTGTGCGAGTACTACGGCTCCGTGATCAGTAGGAAGTCCTTATCAATCTAAAATCACTACGAGTTTGACTCGTTTATAACGTGCATTTAAAAAAGCAACACTCGTCAAACACAATCATTTAAAATATTCTTTATTATCATGAAAATACCTGAAACAATCTGAAGAACCGCCATATAAATACGCCTCTAGATATTTCCTGGAATAGTGTTTGTAATGATACTTCTTCTGTGGCATAAATAGAGTTTCTGCACAAGAGCGCCCTCTGGCTTTTGAATGTGGCGGCATTTCACCGTAATTCATTCAAATTCATTCATTGAGAAAACGCGCATTTGCCCGATTAATTGTCACAACCTAAATACTATTTAAGATGGATAGTATGCAAATTGGGACCCAGGGTTTGTCTTTGTTTGGAGCAGATGCGCATGACTTTATAATAACCATGCCGTTCTCGCTGTTGCAATGGGCAAGTGACATCACAGACCAAACTAATCGATCATGACATTATTTTTTTACTATTGTTAGTTGTTGCAGCTCTAGATAAAAGCAAAAAAGTTGTTTAGCTCTGGGTCAGCTGATCTATTCTTGGTCAATATATATTTATTTTTTATTGATGGGCAAAGATTAATCGCGATTAATCGCATACAAAATAAAAGTGCTTTTTTTGCATAATATTATATGTGTGTAATTATTATATATATTTAACCACATACACATATTAAATTCACAATTTTTTATTTATATATAATTCTTTTTTTTATTTAAATATCATATAGAATATATATATAAATAAATAAATATATATACACATGTAAATGTTTCTGTGTGTATTTATATATACACATAATAATTACACATGGCACACACTCATATATTATGCAAAAAAAAAAAAAATTTGTATGTGATTAATCGCGATTAATCTTTGCCCAGCACTAGTCTTTTAATTATGTTGAGTAAGGTTATTAGTAAAGCAACAAGCTCTTTATTTATAAAAATGGAGAAACACAAAACCACTGTTGTATAAGATGTTGTTGTCTTCATCAGATATTACAAAACTTGCAACAAACAAGCACTGTGATCTTTTACTGTAAAGGAATTTATGATTTACCAAAATTTACCGCATACATACAAGCACTCCTTGAAACCTTTCCCAAATCTGACAGTCAAATGCAAATCAAGCAGCAAAGCACATGAGGGGATTTCTTCAAAAGTCCAAGGTAATATAAAATGCATGCTTTTTAAACTAAACTGACAGCTAAAGGTAGGTTTATTCAGTCAATGTCTGAGCTCCGTACGCTGCCTCCGCCAACCCCCAGCACTTCTTTGCCTTTGTTTTGGGATTGTAATTGAGCTGCCTCTGGAAGACTGCCTGGATTGCATAGTGCATTTGGGAATGGAGTATGTATGTGTATGTGTGTGTGTATGGGGGGGTGCTTGGGTCCGGGGAATTGAAGTGGGAGGGTGAGTTCACAAGCAGGGCAGGAGAGCAAAAGGATTGTGTGGACACTTCCACTATTCTCCAGCTCGCTACAGTCTGCTTCTCATTTACTTGTTTATTTCCTTTCTCCGATCCGACGGGGGATGTATGAGTCGTACTTTTGATCGTGAAGAAACAAACATTGCTACATAAATCTGCACGACCACATGACCTTGTTTGTTCCAAACCTATAAAATATGGATTTCAGATGGAAAGAGACAGAAGGTCAACTGGGTGTCAGCGAAGCCAGCTGTCGATAGGTGGAAATGTTATATCGATCCTTGGAGAAAGTTTGTAGGAGATGATTTGCGGCAGAAGCGCTACCTGCGAGCGTGTTTTTGAGAGCGTGTAATACTCAGGCAGACGGTGTCCGCTGTGAACCGTGAATCCTGCAGATTTTCGGCGTGAACTCTGGCTGAACTCTTGGCCGCAATGTGGCAGGCACGCTCCGAATGCCTCTCCCTTCAACTCCCCCGGCTCTTCGCTGCACAGTTCACCGGCAGGTCCCTTCTCCGCACACACAAACACCTCCTCTCTTCATTTAGTGGGAATGGTGAGAGGACAGGAAACTCATTCCTTCTCCAGTCGGAGCAGTAAAAGCACAAACACTCCCTGTCGCACTTATACATAGGCAAATGAAGAACAAATGGCTTTACATACCAGACGGCCTGTGTAATGTGACCTGTTTTTTGGGCCCCTCTCATAAAACCTCAGGTAGTGTGGTTGGCTTTAGAGGATGAAGACCCCAAAGGCTGGTCTTAAAACAGTGGGCAAATTCTACAGACCGGTTCTTGGATCATTAGCAGGTGTTCATTAGTGTAAAACTCTGCTAGCCACAAGCTAACCTCATCAAAAGGCAGGTGGGATTTACGGGCACATTTACAAGGAGGGCACATTTACAAGGAGGTCACAAGGACGGTGCCAAGTCGTAAGTGCTATAAACATTGAAGCACAGAGGTGAAGGGTAAAACAGGGAGACAATTAAGATTAGGCGTAAGCCGAATTTTCTCTAAACCCTGTCATGAATATCTAGTTAAAAAGCAGAACATACCCGTTGTTGATGCTGGCCATGTCACGGACAGTTTGCGCCGTTTCTGAGGCAAAATCCAGTGCTCCTGCCACAGGTTTTGTCACCGTGCCAACTAATCCCTTTCCCAGACCAGAGAAAAATCCACTGACGCCACCCTCAGTCTTCACCCCCTCCACAGTGGATGTGATGACACTGGTCAGACCACCGATGATGCCTAAACAGCACAGGATGATATTATGTTGACAGTGAAACACTAAACTTAATATATTAAGCAGTAGAATATACATTGTTTTATACATTTTTTGTCTTATTTATCTATTTGTTCATAGTGTGCTTTTTATGTAAATTGTGGCTGCTAAAGGATTCACAGAATAAGAATTTTATTGCATGTTGTAACTAAATGTTTCAACATATACAGTATATGACAATAAAACATTGAATCTCTTGAATAATGAAATGTCTGAAGTTGTAGAGAATATTGAGACGTGCGAATATCGCGTTAATTTGTTTGGCAATATTGCATCATATATAAATAATAAATACATCAACAATAATAATAATAAAATGCAATATCAATATATTAAATATTCATGGCAGTAGTTACCTTTGGAGTTTACATCCCGGCCACTAGATAGCGTTCCTCTTATCTCTGAACTTAAACAGTGACGAGTACTAGCATAGGAGGGCGAAGCAATTTTGTTTTTGCTAAGGTTTGCATATGGTGGTGGTTTTCAATGACTTAAATTACATCCTATTATATTCCCAAAGTAGGAATTATCCCAGTATATCGCCCCGCTTAACAACATGTATCGCAACATATTGCATCGTAACCAATGTATCGTGAATACGTATCATTTCGCAAGGTTTACATCCGTCCTTGACACACATTCTTACCCAAAGCTACAATTGTGCATTTTCAAGAAGTTGGGAAATACAAGAACTATGAAATGTCGAATTTCATTGTATACCATGAGCAAGGCCGTGAATCCCTGCAACCAAGTGTTCTCCGCTGGTGGCTCCATGATAGCGAATGTACTCTCGCTCAGTCTGATGCCGGTTGTCCATTGTCTTGCCCAGTCCATCAGATAAGGTACCTGCAAACTACACAGGCAAATAAACTTATAGTAGTAACAACAGAAATGAAAACAATTACAAAATCTATCATGAAATAAATACTATACTCAATAAAGTGCGCACATGTAGTCAATAATTTGAATCACTTAAAGGCGGGGTGCATGATTTTTTTTAAAACACTTGGGAAAGGGAGTCGGGCCGTGTACCAAAACACACTTGTAGCCAATCAAGCAGTAAGGGGTGTGTCTTCTGACCGACATGATTGCCTGAGTTGCGTACGTATGTGTGAGGCGGGTCTATCAAAAGAAGGTCCAGATTCTATTGGGGTAGGGGCATGTTCGTTTAGGTGATTTCAAACATAGATATGTATAAAGGCTAGATGTCTCGCCCACGCTGCTGGCCAATTGAGTGGAACGTCCGCATTCAGTCCCTGCCTCCACTCTTTCCCACCACCTTGGGCCATAGATATATATGTAAATAGATGCTACATTCGTCAGTTTCAGACAGATAACTGCTCAGCCAGTTTCACACAATGCATACGTGAACTGTTCGTTTGCGTCACTAATCTTTAAGCGTTGATGTTAACAGGTTTCAGCATTTACACTGCATGTGTGAGCATCACAGAAGCAGCTGTGCTACAATGTCTCAATGAGTCTATTCGGCCTCTACATAATATCTATAACAGTGGTTCTCAAACTGGGGGCCCCCTGAGATGGTGGCAGGGAGGCCCCGGTTTAATACATTTTATACAAATGTATTAATTTATCATAAATTCTATGTAATTAAATGTTAGAAAAATAAGGCTACTAACCAACAGCACTACATTGAATAATATAATATGTTTTGTTTAATAAAAATTTTAAGTTTTGGAATGTTTTATGTCATTAATTTTCTTTGGGGGGCATCGAAGGAATGCACCGTATACAAAGGGGGCCGCATGCTGAAAAAGTTTAAGAACCACTGATCTATAACTCGAACTACTGATCCACATGTTGATGTGACTGGTTACATGTTTGTGACGATGGAAATCAAGGTGATTTTAAACCGCAGGAATGAGACTGTCTTCGATTTTATGAAGAAAATGATGTTGAATGATGAATTTGCACACGGTTTGTCTTATAGCATATTAAAAACACCACATAGGCCAGGGGTCTCCAACCTTTTTGTGAGCAAGTCTACCACAATGGGTAAAACAATCTTGATAGTGTCTATTCAAATTTTTGTTTTACTTGTTGATTTAATTTTATTTTACTTGTTGATATGTTTTCTCAATGTTTAAAATGTTAACATACACAAAATAAGCTAAGCTAATATTAAATATATATTACATTTAAAATATGTAATAAATAAATATTAAAATTGAGGCCAATTATAAAATGTGCTTTGGCAGGCAAATCACTCCATGTTGGAGACCACTGTCAGACATTAACAACATTAAAACCTGATTTTACAACAGGGGGACTTTAAAAGTTATAATAAATTGTTTGAATTTTCAACTTTCTTTAAATATCAGATCAGTGGATTGGTTACAATGCCACAACTGACCTCTTAGTTAGTAAAATGCCAATCTACGGAGACCCCAAACAGAGGGGGAAGATTAATGTATATCTTGGCATACATCACTAACTTACTGTGGTTCCCCTGTGTCGAATGACTGATCTGATTTTAAGCAAAAACTCCTAAAATGTTTACACTACAGATTGCATTCAAATAAAATCATGGAAATGGCCTATATAGTAAACAACATTGTACTATTCTGCTTTTCCTCAGATACAGATCATTATAATGTCATTACAATCACTGAAATAAAAACAATATTTACAAAATATCAAGATCTGGCAACTGGCACAGTACTGAAACCCTTCCACCGCTGAACTATGAGGGCATGTATCGATTTTACAGATGAACTGATTTTACACACCGTCACATCCAGCTGTCAAATATATCAGGCTGTAATTTGTCTAATGGGTTGGCTTCCCCCCCTCTTGGCACAGTTGACCTGACTTTGCCAGAGTGGCCCCCCTCAGGTCCCCTGCAGGTGCCTGCTGGATGTGAGGTTGTGTTACACTCCCAGCAAGCTCCCTACTGCAGCCCGATCGCTGTATAAACACAGGCACATACTGCAGAACTCAAGGCATGAACTTGGGATGACCCCTCCGAGCGAAGTCCCTGGTGAGTTCAACTGAAGGCCAGCTCAGATTCTTCGCTGCTCCTCCCACCCTCTCTCTCTCTTTCCTTCCTCTCTTTCAAAAAAGTAAAGCTTGGCTGTGAAATTATATCAATACATTTACCAGATATGAGTCTAGGGGAGGGAGAGGGGGTACAGAACACTTTCAAGTTTATGACCCCCACGACTCCCCCCGGCACACCATAAGTCTGTACTATCTGAAAGCAGGACCCCTAGAGGTTTGTGACTGAGAGACAGAAAGAGATGTCGAGGATGAAAACCATGGTGTGGTTGTCATAAAGTGGGTGATTGAGCTTTTGATGGCTATGGGAAAACTGTAAAAGCTGGTGATAAAAAAAAGAGAGAGAACAACGCTCCGGTGTGGTTAGAGGTTGCCTTTTAATAGATACAGACCAAATCATCTGAATGATAATATTTACTGATGAAAATGGAGAACATTCATGCTTTTTTGAAATATCCAGACCACCATAAAAGTAAAGCTAACAATTCCAGACGTCTGCATGAGATCCAAAATAAATTTTGGGTGGTCATTGATTTGAGTTACAAAAACTGTAATCTGCGCAAATGGATGATTCTCAAAAAATCCAGACTTAGAAGGTGTCTAGCATCAGATTTTTTTAAAAAGCCTTTGAAGCCAATTTGTTTTTGCACATGTAAGATTAAGGTCTGAACTTACTATAACCATTATTTTTAGAGGATTTAAAAAAATATTTCCTATAGAATTATTCAAATTTTTTAAATTATCATTATCAGAAATGATCATTACCACAACATGATATTACATTAAATATATGCATTTACAAACTCATGTTTCGGTAATGAGAACTAAAAAGTTGTCTAGGTCAGTGGTTCTCAAAAATGTTCCCGCTTGCGGCCCCCCTTGTGTACGGTGCATTCCTTTGCGCCCCCCCCCCCCAAAGAAAATTTATGACAAAAAACTGTTCTAAAATTTAACATTTTAATTAAACAAAACATATTAAATTATACAAAGTAGTGCTGTTGGTAAGTAGCCTTAATTATTTTTGTTTAATTACATAAAATTTGTGATAAATGAATGTATTTTATAAAATGTCATAAAACTGGGGGCCTCCTAGCACCAACTCGCGGCCCCCAGTTTGAGAACCACTGGTCTAGGTACTATGACAAACTAAATTTCAACAATTATCTGGATAGAAAAAATAAGAACTGCTTACCTGCTAGCCACCTTGAGTGTCACAGTCAATTTTTTTTTAAATGCTAGTTCCTTCGGGGCTTAAACAAATGTTTGAAAATTGTTGCGGAGGATGAGAAAATTTGTCTTGGACACATTTATATTTCTTGTTATTGTCTCTCCATTTACCAATGATCACCAAATACCACATGTTTCTTTACTGTAAATGTTTATAGTATAACATGCAATGAAGCTTTTTATTTTTTAGATTTTTTAATTATAAATATTTCCATGTCAAAGAACCCAAATCCAGTCAGGGACACGTTGCGGTAATGAAAATTTTCCCCTTTAATGTAAAAAAAATTGGCTTGTTTGATGTAATTTAAAATCAAGTGCAAAATGGTACATGAAGAGATGTTTGTAACTGTATGCTCTTATTAATTTGCATTACTTTTTTTATCAAAATGTTTCATGACACCTCATAAGTCTAATTTGCGAGAATCACCCAAATGCAATAAACATAATTTTCTAGGCACTTCATCAAATGCCTCTCAAATTCCTTTTATATCTTTTGCTAAAAAGATATCCACGTCGAACCACCCCAGTGCGCATTTAGCAACAGAAGCCAACGGCGAGAGGAAATTTTTCCAGCAAACTTAAGAATTTGTCAGCAGGGGATGAACTACCAAGACGCTATTACGCAAGTAATTGACTCATTCAACTTTCAACTTCTTTTGAAAGGCCAATGCATTTTATCCAAGTCATGATCAGTTTAAACTAATTCACCTTGGCTAGAAACAAAGCTCTGTGTGAGGCATGAGACTTCAACAGCAAAGACTGTACTGTAGGAAAGTGAATTGGAAAGCCCACGGATTGGGGTCCAGTGGCATGAGTGCATTTGGCATGAGCACGGTCAGTGTAAATAAGAGCGCAGGAGGAGCTGGCCGGGCTGTGGAGCGTCAGGCATGCTGAGAGCTGGCTGCAGGGGCTCAGGTCTGACCACACACAAACATCACCGCTGTGATAAAATGCCATCTGCAGCCACATACGCCCACACACCGGCGGTGCGAGCGAATGAGCTCTTTAAGCTCATCAATCATGAGTCCATCTGCTCAAGCTCAACTCTGAGATGCACACAAACGTCTCGAAACCATGAGAACTTTCCGGAGATGCTGACTAACGCGAGCATGCCGAAACCTGCCTGTTTACACAGAACCAAAACTAATCAACGCTCTGAATCCTTTAATGGATATTCGGATGAAAATCACGTCGGATTGCTCTGCTGGTAAACATCAAGTGCATCTGACCTTCCAATGCCTTTCCCATTCATTTCTGGAAATCATCAGATGACAACATGTGGCTCATAGAGCTTTGATGAAGTGCTTGGACGTTTCTTCAAAAACGTGTTCAATAGGAAGACTGCGAAATAAACAACTTAAGCTTCTTATTTCCACATAAACAGACCTTGTCAATGAGGACAGTCCGTTATTTTGTTGTTTTCTTATAATGCCTTGGCCTAAATCATTTCCTGCTGTGTACTTTAAAGATGGACTTGATCATCATATCGCAACAGTAAAAAATCCCAAGTTATCCCAAGTAATGCTGATTTGGTAATATGTAAACTTTGATACCTTGGCAGTAGAGTTGGAAACCCCGTGTGTGACGCTGCGGATAAGTCCTCCGATGTTGCCGTACTTGATGAGTTCGTTCATACCCTCCGTGACATCATTCAGTAGGCCCATAGGGTTGCCCAGGAAATCCACTGAGCCGAGGATCTGAGCTGCCTGACTGATCAGCTCCTATAAGGACACAGAAAGTAGATATAAATAGTCCACGAGTGATGAAATCACAGAGTAGTGATGAAAAATAAATGGGCATTTGCACTAACACACTCCCACTGCTAGCTGGCATTGTTTCTTACCTCTTTGAAGTGCTTAAGGATGTCATTTATGATCATCTCCTGCGTCTCATAGGGGTGGACGCGAGTGTAGGGGTTCATGTTAATGATTGCATCTTCAAACCGAATAAGTGGAAACCCCAGGGTTCCCTTCAAGGCCTGTGGAGAACACAGACGACACTCCATTACACATACGGACCACCAAATTACACAGATTGGTCCCGTACACATTGCATGTTAATTCGGTTGTCACTTCACCTTTTAATGCGTAATCCTGTTTTGTACACACACGGATCTGTAATTTATGGGACTGACAACCGCATTCAACAAACAATTTAACTTCCGCAAAATGCAGGTAGTGACAACCGCATTTACAGAAACTCTGCTTAGTGTGTACTTAACCGAACTGAACAACTACTATTAGTTAATAAAGTGTTTAAACAGGCATCATGACCGGTCTCACTTCTGAAAAAATAAATGACTAGAAGGGGAAAAAGTCTTCTGTATGCGAGGTGCTGGAAATGACAGAGGCACAAGTGTTTGCTGACGGTTGCCAGATCTTGCATGAAAAAAAACAGCAAACAAGAAAAATCCAATAATAAACCGAAATAAATCCAAATGCTTTACCTCAAATATCAAAATATTGGGACTGGCATCTTCACACTTTAATAACACCAAATACTTGATCGCTTCATGAGCCATAAACGGTTAAGCGCCAAATCGGTATGCAAGTACAAAAAAGACGAGGACCTGGCAACACTGCAAGACAGCGCGCTGTGGAGAAGCCTCACAACTGCGTACAATACATAACGCCAAGATGGAGGTTTAACATAACACTGTTAAATTTTTTTGGTCAAAGCTGTGAGTGATAAGCACGCGAGATGGCGGAACGTTGCTATGGTTACCTCTGTGTCAATCATCACATTGTTTAGAGTGAGTCTTGTTCCGTACAGATATGAAACAAACATTTAGGGGATTCACTCCCGCATTTAAATGTGGTTGTCACTTCGGAAAGTTCTGATGGTTGAGAAATGTTCCATGGGTGTGATATTTTTCAATAAACGCACACCTGACCTGTCAAATGTGTAAGTAATAATTGACTTCGGGCCGTTAAATTATTCGAAAATAACGCCCACCCAAAAGGTATTAATGTTACACTGCAGGTGTGCATTATTTTCAAATAATTCAAAGGACCGGAGTCAATTATTCTGCTTATACCATGGTTACCACAGACATAGCCAAAACATTGCGCTGGTGGTTATTTTAAGATATTTGACAGGTCAGGTGTGAGTTTATCGAAAAATAATGCATACCCATTGGCCATTTCTCAATTTCAACCAATCAAAATTAAGCATTTCAGTGGTATAAGTAAGGAATAATTGATGATGGGCCGTTGAATTATTCGAAAACAATGCACACCCAAGGTGCTAATGCGGCACAACGCGAATTAGCGGAGTTACACCGCGGGTGTGCATTATTTTCAAATAATTCAAAGGACCGGAGTCAATTATTCCTCTTATACCACGGTTACCACAAACAATGCTCCAGTGCCTATTTTAAAGACATTTGACAAGTTAGGTGTGCGGTTTACAGAAAAATAATCAACGCCCATAGAGCATTTCTCAGCCAATCAGAATAGAGCATTCAACAGGCCCATGGTATAATTAAGGAATAAATGACGTCAGGCCGTTGAATTATTCGAAAATAATGCACGTCCAAGGAGGTTATGCGGCACAACGGAGTTAATTATTTTGCAGATACCACGGTTACCACAGACATTGCTCTGCGCTACGCGTCGGGTGGTTCTTCGCCTCTACGTCGTGCATTAAAACCCTTTAATGCATGGCTAGCCGTGGATTATCCCTTACTTAATCAACTGTTACTGAAAGTATCGCAGTTGTTTGTATTGTGTTTTGTGTACCTTGAGGTCAGGGGGCAACTTGTGAGAGGTGAAGACACTCAGTTTGACCTGTGGGAGACTGATCTTCAAATTCTCAAAATAATAGTGTTTTGGAGTTCCTAAATCTTCACTGGCTTTCTCATGGAGGTTTTCATCCAGCTTCTCAACCTCTGAAACACAAAATCATTTACCTGTCATTGCATAATGAACTACACGATGCACAGCAGATAACTACCGACTACGCACCCTCAGTCTGCCCGTAGCCAAAGAACGTGAGCAGCTTCAGCATGAGCTTCTCCTCGATGATCAAGGTGCAGTGGCGTGCCGTGACCATCAAGTGCTGTGTGACAGAGTACAAACTATAACATAACATACAGCAAGATCGACAAATGGCCTGAAGATTGTCTCTTGTGGTGGAGAAATGAATCTAAGTTTGGTTTTACCTTATAAAGGTCTGTAAGCATAAGGCTGCTTGGCACTTTAACGGCATTGACCTGCAGAGCAAGGCCTGAGTCTCCTGCACTATTATCAATAAAGTCTGAGTTCACACACAGCATAACAGGATGGGTAGTGCCCAGGAGCTGATTATCCACCTGAGAAAGATGAGAAAATAAACACATCTGTCAGAAAAGGAATGTGTGATGATTTCTGGCGCTATACATTTGATTTTGCTATTTTGCTGATTACCAAAATATTGACTTATTTCCACAAATCTGATGGTTGTGTCTGTGTTTTTGCTGTTATGTACCTGAATATCTCTCACTCGAAGTTCTAACACCTCACTTGCGGCAGTACGAGTGAAATGCATATCAATCCCAGAAAGGGTGGCAAATAGCAGCTCCTCAGGAACTTTATTAACCAGCGACAGGCCCACTCCTTCTTCTAGGCTCACCGACACCTACACACAAGGTGATAGATTGGGACATCACCTTACCCAAACAAATCTTCCCATAACATTTCTTATTACAAATACATCTGAACTTAAAGGTACATCAGTAAATCTGTAATATGAGCAAAAGCTTGGTTTTACCTCAAGCTCCTCATCAGGAACTTTCGATTCAGTGCTCTCTTTATTCTGCCTTTCCTCCATGCTGGGAGAAAGCCTATTCATGTGGCGCTGGCTGAAATCACTGATCTAAATTGAGGTATGCATTATATTAGAAAGTGTGAAAGAAAGACAGGAATTCAACTTATTACAGATTGCATACCGTACATAGTGTGTCTTTCAATAACAACGAGTAAGAAAGGTTGGATGTCTTACCTGTAATACTCGCGTGGGACCGTCTGGCACGACCTGTACAGACAACACACCTGAGCCAGGTCTCATTTTTTGGTGGATAAACTGTTGCTCTGGTGCTGGGTCAAAAACGTTTGAGTCGGGGCCAAGTACCACCTGAGCGCCATCCAACAGTCCTGACACTCCTCCCCTCACCTATAACAACACATGCAGTCATATATTCTGTAAACCCAAAAATTTGGGATTAAGGAGAGATAAATCCGACAGACCTGAACGACCAGTCTGGGTAAACCACAGGTCAACATGCCAGAGCTGAAGTACCATGTCTGGGTAGTGGCGCGCCGGCTATCTGGTCGTCTTATCATCAAAGGCTCATAGCTAAAAATAACACATGCAAGACAGGTGAGAATTGTCAGTCACACACCATAATAATGTGTATTAAAGGTTATTTAAATAACCTGTTGTCTGTTACAGCAGCCAATCCAGCAATATCAAGCACTAAAGATGAAGTGAGGGGTCGAGGCTGAGAAGGTTTACTCTGAGGAGGAGAGGAGCCTTCGTGACACAGCATTCCCGTTCCCGTCATCCGCCACAGCTGGGAGCGCTTACCAGGCTCCTAAACAGATAAACAGAAAGATGTAACCTGACCAGACTCAATGAGATGTTATTATCCGGAGTGCTACGCTCAATTTGTAGTCTGGAAACTGGCAGAACAAAAGAAAGAACATAAGTTGACCTTCTTCTTCAGGATGACCCTCTGTGTTTTGGTCTCCACATCCAACACGAGTTCAGCGCAGCTGACAGCCCGGTTCTTCCCCACTGGCCTCTTCTCTGCATCTCTGTTATAACATTAAACATGTCAGTCTTGAGTTTTGAGTCTTTTCAACCCCAAATATTAAAACTCACTCTGAGAAGGTGAAGGATGCCGCAATGTAGATGAAGTTCTCATAGTAGAGTTTGTTGTACTCTCTGAAGCAGTTCATGTCAGCGGTGACCTCTGAAGATCCGGCTCCCTTTACAGTGAGAGAAAGGTGGGGGCGAAGAGTGGGTTCATCGCAGGCGTAGTCCAGCGTTGCTCCTGGTTTAACCTCAGTGCGTAGCCTGATATCCGCCACGCCATATTGCCAGAACTGGATTGGCACCTGTAGCAAAGAGAAGAGTTTGAGAAAATGTTTAAATGTTCACCATGTGGTGGTGATGTACAAAAAAGTGATATAGATATATGATGGTTTAGTAGTGGAGTCTGGAGAGTGAGCTGCTTGCCAGTGGAGCAAAACGCAAAGAAAGTCTCTGGATCAAAAGAGTATATTTGTGTGATATTGCAGCTACGACAAGCTAGGAATTGATCAACCACTCCTGTGCAACATGAACGAGGGTGTTTGATGTTGAAAGACCTGAAGCCCCAGAGGACCTCAAAATATATGACTGTGAATGTGGACAAGCCAAGCATCAAGATATTTCATTACTTTAAAATAACACCCACACCAAAAGAATAGCTAAAAGTGTGTCCAAGGGATGGATCAAAAGAGCTGAGACAGAAACCACCTGCTGACGGACAAAAAGCTGATCATACAATGCTTGATGGATGAATCTATTGCTTTAATCATGCCACAGGGAGTAAAAGAGGCAGTTTGTCTAACAAAAGCTTTATATCGGCCTTTTGTAACAGCTAGAATTGTTTCTCAATTGAAAACCTCCGTCATATCGCATGACAGTACATTGCATCTAGGGGTCAAAGGAAGGTGACAGAAAATGTCCAGTTCCACTAAAGTTAAACATTTGATTTTTACAGTTTTGGAATCCATTCAGCTGATCTCCGGGTCTGGCGGTACCACTTTTAGCATAGCTTAGCATGAATCTGATTAGACCATTGGCATTGCGCTAAAAAAATACCAAAGAGTTTTGATATTTTTCCTATTTAAAACTGGACTGTTCTGTAGTTACATTGTGTACTAAGACGATGGAAAATTAAAAGTTGTGATTTTCTAGGCAGATATGGCTAGGAACTATACTCTCATTCTGGCGCATTAATCAAAGACTTTGCTGCCGTAACATGGCTGCAGCAGGCGCAATGATATTATGCAGCGTGATGCTAATGCTCTAATCAGATTCCATGGATTATGCTAAGCGCCTACAAATAGTCCCCTTGGTAACTTTTAATAGCAGGGGACTATTTTCAGGCACTTATCATTGCACCTCCTGCAGCCATGTTACGGCAGCAAAGTCTCTGATTATTACGCCAGAATGAGAGTATAGTCCTAGCCATATCTGCTTGGAAAATCACAACTTTTAATTTTCAGCGGTCTTAGTACACTATGTAACTACAGAAGAGTCAAGTTTTAAATAGGAAAAATATCGAAACTCTTTCGTTATTTTTTAAGCGCGATGCTAATGGTCTAATCAGATTCAATAGATTATGCTAAGCTATGCTAAAAGTGGTACCGCCAGACTCAGAGATCAGCTGAATGGATTTCAAAATGGTAAAAATCAAATATTTAACTCTAGGGGAGCTGGAAAATGAGCATATTAAAAAAAAGTGGAGTGTCCCTTTAAAAAAGACTAAGGAGACATCAGTTGAAAGGGGGTCATGTTTAACATCCAAATGTGAACTATTCTACAGCGATACTTATGATATTTAATAATACACAAAAAAACCTTCTGTGGTCTTACCTCAGAGATGTTATCTATGCGAAAGGGTGGAGGAAGCTGGTCAGTATCACTGAAAGAGATCTGATGCGTTGCCCCTTTCAAAGCAATCTCAGCCCGCAAAAAGAAGCAGTTCCCCAATGTGTCCCTATGAACACACATAAAAAGATGTCCAGAAAATATAATAATCATTTCTCAGTTGGTGATTTTCTATTCTGTTCGGCTGTCTCTAGAGATTTGTGCATTTGGAAACACTGGTACCTCATGTTGATGTGGAAGGATTTAGGCTTGTTGACCTCAAAACCACCAGACCAGGTGTAGTTGGGTACGTCCATAAGACGAACACAGAGAAGTTGATCGTAATCATTTCTGGGCCAGTGGAACACCACACTGGAGCCTGGGAGGGTTGAGATGTAGCCGTCTGGATTTGCAGTGCCCTGAAACAACACAGCGAAACGTTAAAGGTTATCTTAAAGGGGGAGCAACAAAACAAATCTGTGTGAAAAAGATTGAATTCTTACCTTTCCTCTGGCAAATTCCCTTTGCGAGAAGGCTAATCTGTAAGATGATCGATTGTCAAGCAGATACCTTGGAGCGAAGGTCACAATGTGGGTGTCAATGTAACGGCCCTTTCCCTTTCTCACATTTATTCCTGTAATCAGACATTACATTTCATTTATTTAGCAAATACCGCAATGCAAGAGGTGCAGTCATACAAATGCAAGACACCTCTTATATTACCTATATTATAAATGAGTCCAGGTCTGTTACCACGCGGGATGACTTTAACTGCTCTTACTCCACTACCTCCATCCAGAGAGAAACCCTGGCACCATCCTGGAACTCCATCTTCGTGGATACCTTTACCGATTCGCATGGTACACCTGATTTATAAAGCACAATACAATACATTTTCACCTAATGAGTAAGGGGTCATCTAAAAAATACATTACTGTTGTGTTACTTAAAGGTGCAATGTGGGACAGTGGTGTATAAAGACCTCACATAATGATCTGTTTTGTTTTTATTTTTAAGAATAAGCTGTTCCCCTTACATGGAAGTTGTTGCCATGTTTCTACAGTAGCCCAAAATGGACAAACTGTTCTACAGGGCGTTTCGTCCCGACATTGCGTTTCGAAATTGAGGTTGGTTGCAATTCGCAATCTCACCACTAGATGCTATAAAACCCACACTGGACCTTTAAATCATGAAAGACTCTGGTGGTTAACTGAATGAGATTGAGATGCTGGGGACACTGCAGTTAATCAGCCATACACTCACATATTGGGCTGCTCTTTGTCAGTGTAGCAAAAGAGCAGAGGGCTCAGACTCCTGGCCAACTCGTGCTCCTCGAACTGTCCGGCGGCATCAGTTTTCCCGTTGTCCTGACGAAAGATCAGAGGCAGACCTGGACACAAAACCCAATAAAATCTAGTTTAAGTATGGTACAACTAAATTTTCAGTCGTCTATGGTCAATGCAATCGGAAAAAAAAGCATACCAGTCTTGTTGACAAGCCAGTAGGGAGCAGAGATGAGGATTTTTAGCGCTCCTTGAGCTCTAAGAATAATCCGAATGGTAAGACAGAGTAGCCGCTTATTTACATCGTACAGCCGCATGCGAACCACGTAGTTCTGCGTACCCGGAGGAATGAGCAGCTCTTTACACTCATTAAAGTTCTCTAGAAGCACACCTGTGAAGAAACAGCCCAACCGACATACCCATGAAGCTTTCCTAGGCATTCATTAAAGGGATAGTTCACCCAAAAATGAAAATAATGTCATTAATGACTCACCCTCATGTTGTTCCAAAATCGTAAGACCTCCGTTCATCAATAACAAAAATTACGACTTTATTCAGCATTGTCTTCTTTTCCGCTTCTGTTGTGAAGCGCATTCGCGAGACTGAAATCACGTGACTGCAGTGACGCGGCTGACGTGTTATCTGGTGCGCCCCAGCTGTTTTTTGTGTGCACCTGGGCTTTGCTTACAGTCTGAGGGAGACGCACGCTGTAAGTTTGAAAAAAAAGACTTTGCAAACATGTCTGAGGATAACACGTCATCTGCGTCACTGCAGTCACATGACTTTAGTCTTGCGCATGCGCCTCACAACAGACGCGGAAGAGAAGACAATGCTGAATAAAGTCGTAATTTTTCTTTTTTTGGACCACAATGTATTTTCGATGTTTCGACACATTCTAACACATGGACTACTTTGATGATGTTTTTATTACATTTCTGGACATGGACAGTAAACCGTACATAGATTTTCAATAAGGGGTCAACAAGTTCTCGGACTAAATATAAAACATCTTAAACTGTGCTCTGAAGATGAACGGAGGTCTTTTGTAACGACATGAGAGTGAATCATTAATGACATTATTTTCATTTGTGGGTGAACTATCCCTTTAAAGGGGACAGAGAATGAAAAACCATTTTTACCTTGTTTTTGTTGAATAATGGTAGTCTACCCGCATTCACGAACATACAAAAAGTGCTAGACATGCTAAACATCTCAGTCTCATAGAAATTCCTCTTTTAGAAATGTCAGCCAGAAAACGGCCCAATCTGAAAAACTGATGCTTATGACATCACAGGCATCTAACTGCCCCTCCACTTTAAAATAATTGGCTACATTTTTTGAGTGGCAGCAAAGTCAGCCAATCAGTAATGAGATTACAAGTTAAGCCAGTAGGGGGAGCCAAATAGGTGCAAAACCACTTGTCTAAAATCCCCCACCCTAATAGAGCTATCTGAGAGAGGTTTTTAGGAAGCTTCTAAGGCATTACAGACCCAAACAAACATTTTTTGTCTACATGTCACATCACAGAACAAGGATAAATACTCCGTTCAATCATTCTATGTCACCTTTAAATGTACTAGTTTAAGAAAAATTCATATGTTCACCTAATTCAATGTTTTGCAATGTGTCTGCCGCATGTAGCACCGCCTCTTTGCCCGGTTTCAGGGCTCCCGTAATCGAGGTCCCTTTGATGTAGTAGTTAAGGTCACAGGGCAGAAGATTGGCCAGCACCAGGGTGGGCAGCAGATAGATAGTGTGACCCGGCTGGCGGTAGATCTGATTTGCACTTCCTGCCACCGTTTTGGCAGGCTGTTGTTCGGGGTAGTTCTCTTTCTTAATAACAACGCAAAACCTAAAACCAAAGAAAAAACATTTGAGAAGACTCAAGGAGATACTCGACCTTGATATTTCCTCTCGCTTTTATTTACCTGAAACTTCGTTTGTTTTGGTCATCATAGTCGGCAGACTGGCACTCTCTCTTGCTGCTGTTGACCTCACCAGGCCTCTCCACTGAAGTCCAATGGATGGGCGTTTTACAGAAGAACAATCCCAAGCCTTTAGGTCTTGCTTGCACCCTCCAGGAGGTCAGATGGAGAGGGATGGCCAAAGCTTCTCCAGGCAGGATGGGCGGCAGGACAACAGGTTCTATTACAGGAGGTAAGAAAATAAATACAGGTTAATACAGTGACGCTACAGCAACTGAAAGGTGCACTGATTTGTATCGGCTTACTGTCAGGTGCAGAAGGACTGTCTAGTCGCACTTCCATGGGTACCTCAAGGCGATTCTTCACTGTGAGCGCAGACTGCACCGTAATGACCTTACGTGCACTGCCCTCCATTGTAATGGAGAAAACCACTCTAACAGGCGGCAAAGCTGAGAACTGAACACAGAGGTTACAGACTGTGCGCAAAGTACAACAACAAAAAAGATTAAAAATGTAATTGTGTAACACTTACGTATACATGAGGGTGTATGATGTTTGTTCTGCTGATAGGGCTGCCAACCTAGCAAGCCAATTTAATGCATTTTAATAAAGCACTCACTGATATTTTTAAATGAAAGAATAATAAAAAAAATATTAATATTTGAAAAAAATATCATGTTAGAAACCAGGTACTATGTGTATATAATTATAAATGGGTGACCCATTTAAACTCACAGTGCTCGAGGGGTTGTTTCGATCAGGGGCAGCGTAGCGGAAGAACACTCCAACCTTGTCTACTGACACCGGCTTCACCTGCTCCCAACCCACAACACGCACAAGCAGCTGGTGTAGTTTTAGCTCATGGGTGTGTCTGTGGTCAAAGAACATCATTAATAAAGGTATGACGTACTATATTAAAATCTGATCAGTGGCTTTTAAACTTGTGTTGTAAGGGGTCCTCAGAAAATATCAGAGAATTTTTTTTTTAAATCTATTATATAGCCAATTATTTGGAAACAATGTTGTCTTTATATTATCAAAGAGAATGTTTATCTAATTGAGTTTAAAGAGGTCATATCATGAAAATCTGACTTTTTCCATGTTTAAGTGCTATAATTGGGTCCCAAGTGCTTCTATCAACCCAGAAAATGTGAAAGAGAACAACCCAGTAACTTAGTTTTGGTAAACCATTTTCTGGAAGCATGTGAAAAAATAGGTCATTGAAATTTGGCTCCCCATGTGATGTCAGAAGGGGATAATACCGCCGCTTTAATCTGCACAATCTAACCAAGGCACATCCATTTAGTGCAGAGATCGGCTTATTTGTATTTAACAGGACACACCCAAAACTGCACATTTTTGCTCACACCTACCAAGTGGCAATTTTAACATGTTATAATAAATTATCTATATGATATTTTGAGCTAAAACTTCACATATGTATTCTGGGGACACCAAAGATTTATTTGTCATCTTAAAAAAGTCTTGTGAAATCTTGAGTCAATGTTTTTATATTAAAAATTATATAAATGTATATAAATGTATGGTGCCATTACTGCCCTAGATTACATCAAAGAAAATGCTAATTCCCCAAGGACAGGGGAAGCAATAATATTTTAACAATGCATTGTGTTCAAAAGATGCAATAGTAATCCAAATAAAAAAATGTGTAGTGTTTAATCTGGAATGCATCGCATTAAAAAAATTAAAATGGGTTGTGAATCCC
This sequence comes from Paramisgurnus dabryanus, assembly GCF_030506205.2. Taxonomy (NCBI): domain Eukaryota; kingdom Metazoa; phylum Chordata; class Actinopteri; order Cypriniformes; family Cobitidae; genus Paramisgurnus; species Paramisgurnus dabryanus. The sequence continues at coordinate 16,317,933 of NC_133357.1, read as the reverse complement.
ACTCACTTGGAAAATTTCATCCAAAACTAAATGGCACCAATCGAGTCATATCTGTTAGCTTAAGGCTAAGATTACTCCAAAACATGTTCGCTTGTAATTTAGCAGACATTTGCCATAAGCTTTACTCGAGGGTACAACATTGACGGACTGTGATCTGTGTAGCTTTTCAGCTTCTGCGTCACCCCAGTTTGGGATCAAATCTGTAATTCATATTTTACCAGCAAAAATCCATACCCTCTAGGCTATAAACAATCCTAGAGCTGGAGAGCTGCCGTGGATATGATCCAGTACTCTTATAATGATACCTCTAAGCATGACACTAAAGTATAGCATATTTAATGGCTTTCCAGTACCCATTATTTCATAACTCAAATGATTAACTACTACCTAGTTTTAAAATTCTAGTCACCGTTATTTTACAAACGTGTTTTTGATGATCACAGATGAGTACTGGCCGGATATGAGTACTATCTGTGCATCCCTAGCTACATCCAATTGTATTTAGACTTTCCAGTTAAACATCTCTCTTCTACCTGTGCCTCAGTTTCTCCCGTGCCTCAAACTCAAACGGGATCTCCTCTCCAGGCAGCACCTCTCTCCACTGGCTAATGTTGTGTGTGTCATCTGTCCCAGGCCCATGCACGTCAGATATCGAGTCAGCACTGCTGCTGTGAGAGAGCGCCACTCTGTGGACATAACATGACCAGTATGTATTGTCACTAACTGCAACTAGACCTTTAATATCTATGAATGGGAGCGATATTTGAGCGTCTCTTACCTGGTCGGCGTGGTAGTGAGAGTAGCGAACCACATAGTGCAGCCGGTATGATTCCGAAGGGCGTAGGGAATAAATGGCTGCCTCCTTTTGGAAAGCTTCACATCCGCTGAAACACGGCGTTTAACAAAATGTATCACAAGGTTAAGAAACTAGAAACATGAGTATGATGGACAAACAAACAATAAGGGGAATTGTGGAATATGTTGCATTTGCTCCCTACATACTCAACTTCATGGGGATTTCACTGGCAAAAAAGCCTTACATAAATACTGTATATGACACAGGACACAGCTTTAGAAAGAAAAGCATGATGAAAATGAAAACACTCGTCACTATAAACTGCTGGTGGACACAAAGATGTTTAAAAGATAGGGTTAGGTGTCAGGGTTAGGATTAAATTTAGAGGGGTAGTGCAACTGACACACAAATGAAATGTACAAATGTAAGTAGGGAAGGGAAAAGGTACACATACATAAAAACAACCTGAATAAATGAGATAACTTCTACTCTATTCGCCAAACACTTCACCAAACACCATGACTTTCTGACTTCACTAATGTTTAACAACCCGTCTATGAACTGTACCTCGGGCATGAATCTGCTGCTCAAGACAAGTCAAGCTGGTTGAGCTTCTAGTTCTAAGGTAGGCAAGAGGAAGACCTGACAGCAGAAAGAAAGGGTTAGGGGGTAAGAAAAGAGACAGACACATGCTGGGAGAGTGTGGGAAGAGGAACGAAGATGTAAACTGTAAAAGACAAAGGCTGAATGAGACACATTACCTCTAAGCTTGTGCTGAGACATCACAAAAATGAACACTTTTAAAGTTAAACACTCCGCTTAAAGGATTAGTCCATTTGCTTAAAAAAAAATCCAGATAATTTACTCACCACCAAGCATCCAAAATGTTGATGTCTTTCTTTGTTCAGTCGAGAAGAAATTATGTTTGTTTGAGAAAACATTCCAGGATTTTTCTCATTTTAGTGGACTTTAATGGACACCAACACTTATTAGCTTTAATGCAGTTAAAAATTTCAGTTTTAAAGGACTCTAAACGATTTCAACTGAGGCATAAGGGTCTTATCTAGCGAAACGATTGTCATTTTGACAGGAAAAATAAAAATATGCACTTTTAAAGTAAACCACAACTTCTCATCTTCCTCCGGTCCTGTGATGCACCAGCACGACCTTACGTAATACGTCATCACGTCAAGAGGTCACGGATGACGTATGCGAAACTACGCCCCAGTGTTTACAAGTGTGGAGTAAGAGGACCGTTCTCACGTTGTTGTATGTGGAATAATACTAATTAATGTCTTTGTGTCAGTTTATTGTTTGAAACGGTCTGCAAATATGCGTTTCATATATGTAACATGTGACCTTTCCACAGCATTACACAATTACATGAGGTCGCACTGGCGTGTCACAAAACCGAAGGAAGAAGAGAAGTTGTGGTTTAAAAGTGCATTTTTCTTGTCAAAAATGACAATCGTTTCGCTAGATAAGACCCTTATGCCTCGTTTTGGACCGTTTAGAATCCTTTAAAACTGCAATTTTAAACTGCATTAAAACTGTTAAGTGTTGGGGTCCATTAAAATGAGAAAAATTCTGGAATGTTTTCCTCAAAAAACATAACTTCTTCTCGACTGAACAAAGAAAGACATCAACATTTTGGATGACATGGTGGTGAGTAAATTATCTGGATTTATTTTAAGAAAAAAGCTATAAGACACTTTTAAAGCATTGCACTGTTTGAGAATTCTGACTAGCTAAACATACAACACTGGCTCAGCCAATAGCATGAATTTGGGGTGGGTTTGTTTATATACATCCTGTACATTTCCTTGGACATATCCAGCATTACAATATATATAACCTTTTGTGTAGCAGGCTACTGTATGCAAGTCTGGGCTAAGTAGACGGTTACTCACTCTGGCCAAAAGAGGGCGGGTCCACAGACGATCCCATCCAGGACAGGGCAGTGGAGGACTGTGGCGGCTGCTCGTCTTCCTTGCAGTAGTCTGCTAACCACGAAGTCTTGGTTGTGCTGTATTGCTCTGTGTCAGAAAGACAGGTCCACAGCGAGGTGTCAGAATGGACACACCACTCATAAATATAGAAGCAAACATCTAGAGAAACGTTTGGAGGCATGCAAATGTGCTCGACCCAGACTAAGTACCCAGTAAGACAGAGGTGATGTTCACATCCAGCCTCTGCTTGGCTCGAACTTCGATCTTTAGGCGAGGTGGATGGAGCCGGCCTGCCGCCTGTCTCTGCCAATTCAGGAAACATGGCCAGGGCTCGATGAACGGCTCCCAGCCTGTAGACAAGCAGGCACAAGCTTATGTATGTGTGTGTTTGCTTATGTACACAGATGGACATTGATTTATACTCGGTTCACAACTAGATGCTTGAAAATGGCCCATGAGATGTACAGTATATATTCCAGTAGAATGACACTGATGATAAATGATATTTGAACCGTAACAGCTTTGGAGATATTTCTGAGGTCAATTCAAAATTTCAAGAAAAAAAATATTTATCAAACAACTAAAAATGCCACTCACATAGTTTAATAATAAATAACATCATATTTGTCCAAAATCGTTAACAATTAGCAAGAGGCTGCTAACGCGTATTTTGCATCTGTCTGACTAAGTTTACGCTATTGAATGTGAATGTCCGGTGTGCGATACCTGCGAGTTGTCCAACATGTGACGCTGTGCTTCTTGCCCGGTGTGCAACCTCTAGTGATTTTTAATAACCTATACAAAATCTTCCACTATGATTACCTAGAAACATGCTCGCTATCAGTTGGTACCTGCTGTGATCTTACCTGAAAGTTCTCTGTTGTAATAATCTCCAGAAAGAGTGAAACTAGCTTTGCCTTCCTCCAAAGACCCAATCCTCTGGAGAACAGACAGACCTGCAAAGAAATAAAGTCTGTTACACAGCGGCCCGGCAGTGTATATGTTTAGTATACAAGCATTACTCATGAAAGTAACTCTCACGTGAGAAGGTGAGCTCTGCCAGAGGGACGTCACAGTCCAAGCAGTCATCGATAAAGCAGATACACACACGGTCTGCCTTCACCTCCACACCAGAGAGGAGAAGACCCGAGTGGCTGCTTGAATCCGAGTTAGCTCGGTTTCGACCAGACATGCTCTCTGCGTTCTCCAACAGCCATGTGGCAGATTGATCAAGCTGACCTGTAAGTCAACACACACAAAGCCATGAATCATAAAACATAAAAATTTTAATTAACGTGTGTTTTTTGCAATCTTTGTAGACAAGTGCACTGGTGTACCTTTACAGTGGATGAGGGCCCGTCTGCAGTCTTCCTTTCGAAACCCGAGGTCTTGTAACCGTTTAAGCTGACCTTCTAAAAATCACATTTTTAAACAAATGTAAGCTCATCACATAAATAAGATATTTGGTTTAATTAATAAATGCAGGTTTAAAGCAAGTTATGATCTATGATCAGCATTTAAGCAAAAAAATGTCTTCCTTTAATAAGGGACGAATCAAAAATGTTTCTGTCTTAAAGGGCTAGTTCACTTTAAAATGAAAATTCTTTCATCATTTACTAATCCTCATGTTGTTCTAAACCTGTATGAATTTCTTTATTCTGATGAACACAAAAGAAGATATTTTGATAAATGATGGTAAACACACAGCAGATAGTGACCATTGACTTCCATAGTAGAAATATATTTTGGAAGTATTGTGATAAATGATGAAGAAAATATTTTGATAAATGATGGTAAGCACACAGTTGACAGTACCCATTAAATTCCAGGGTTTCCTGCAGAAAATTTGTTAGTTAAGGTGGTAGGGTTGGCGGGGCCGAGGGCGTGGCAATCAAAGGGGCGGGGCATATGCGTCATGATGAAAGTTAAAATATTTTAATAAAATAAATAAATAAAATATTTATTTTTAAAACACTCAAATAAAACTTAATTTTGAAAACAAAAAAATGAACATACTAGATTATAAATGAATTTATTTTAACAGATACTCTAACAGGAATAGCTGCGTGATGAAGTGAAACTAAAGGTTAATATACACAAAACTGAAGCAGATGTTGTAGAACGTCTGTCGAACGATGAAAGGTAATGCAAAAATAAAAAAACTGATTATTTCCCACTATTAATTACATTATCTTAAAGGAGTGTAACTACTGTAGCATGTAAATAATGCACATAAATAACTTGAGCAGAGCGCTCAACAATTATATTGAATTAACAGGCACGTGAAACCTAGCTAGCAGGTTACTCAAACAACAAAATCACCAGCTAACTTACTTTAAAATTAGAAGAACTATAGACTAATACAATAACAGGCTTAAATAACCCAAAACATAAGCCACTTACAGTTCTCACGGACACGCTAAATCAACTGATATCCTCCAGACATGACGGACCACGTCTTTATCTCATTTCGGCCGTGTGGTTCAAGTGCATGCTCGCGGTGTGAAGCGCGTTTGCACTATTCACCGAGATGTTTTATCAACTGGCTAGTTATCCTCCAGATAGTGATTGGCCGGACCACGTCTTTCTAATTTCGGCCGTGTGGCGCGCTTCACAGCTCGCGGTGAATTAAGAGAAAAGCTTTCCTGCCAATGACGAGTTTTTACGGCAATCCATATTTCCGCTATTATCCACTAGGTGGCACACTTACCCAACTAATAAAACAATAAAGCATCCACTGATCCAAAAACAGTAAAAACTGTTGTGTATGTTTTGATCATCGTTCCGAATCTGATCTCTAACAAAAGTCCTTTACAAAAAAAATTGCTCAAAATGGGGTACTTTTGAAGAACAAATGAAAATAGGATGGAACTTATATAATTTTTCTTTGAAAGCAAAAGTTGTATTAAAAAAAGAACATTTTCTAGAAGGCATTAAACTTTTGTGAAATCATAAAAAATGCTGGTGCTGGCAGTGAGTTCAAAATCATGCCACAAATGCTTTTAAGTAAGCTAAACTTTTTGAAATGAATCCAGAACATTAATATAATGAAATGGATAGAACACAGTATACGAACCAAGCAAAGCCTCGGTCTTGTGTCTGAAACTGTCCTTTGGTTTTTCTGTGCTGGCAGTGGTTGTTGCAGTCTCTGTGGCAGTGTCTACAGGACCAGCTGATGCTGTAGTTGGGATTGATTTAGCAATTGCCAAGAATAGTTGCACATCATTGTAGGAGAGACGGATATCCAGAGTAGGAAACTGGATCTAATGGGAAAACTAAATCTTGAATTGTGTACCAAGAACATTTTTAACATAAGGATAAATGCACATTTGCATATACAGCTTTATCAACCCGACCCATGGTTCGATTAAGCCTTGTACTGACCTCCAGGAGAGGTGGAACATCTTCGATGTTGAAGGCATCTAGGAGACCCGAGCTGCTTTGGTATGTTGGGCTGCCACAGAGCTCCATATTCACATTGACAGGATCGATAATGGACAAAGCTGTTTCCTGCTCACTGCCCAGCCGACAGGAGAACACCTAATCAAAGTAACTGGGTGTGATTCTTCTATTCAAAGTGAATTACAGCATATTTAACTTCTTTGGAATCAGTGACGTTACCTCTATGCCGGATAAGCTGCCTGAAAAAGGTCTGTCCAAAAGTCGAGGCTTATATGTCAGTACAGTGGTTCCTTTCAGAATGATCGCATTGGTATCCAAACATGAAGAATCTTCCACGACCACAAACTCTGTCCCTAGAAATAATCAGGTAACAGAAATGAGTCATCCTTTTTCAGAGTGTATTTTAAAAAAGTAAAACAGTGTTCATAATGTGTTACCTGTGACATTAATCTTAACCTCCAGGTGCTTATCTTGAATGATCGGCACAGTGGATCGCTTAGTGACCACACCGCTCTTAACTGTTTTGGGCATGACGGCCCCCGTGCCTCCTTGATCGCTGCCGCCACTGGGCCAGCGCTGGCGGGTTGGTGCCTCCCCTTTCTCTGCAGGCATGTGCAGAAAGTCCCTCACCAGCTGCAGCCAATCGAAGATGAGGAAGACTCGCAAGTTGTTTAAAACCACAGTGAAGCACGAGGAGTCCCGTGTAGATCTGCAGGACATGAACAGAAGAAACATTAAAGTGGACATTTCACAAGACTTTTTTAAGATGTCAAATCAATGTTTGATGTCCCCAGAGTACATATGTGAAGTTTTAGCTCAAAATACCATATAGATCATTTATTATAGCATGTTAAAATTGCCACTTTGTAGGTGTGAGCAAAATGTGCCATTTTTGGCTGTGTCCTTTAAAATGCGAATGAGCTGATCTCTGCACTAAATGGCAGTGCCGTGGTTGAATAGTGCAGAGTAAGGAGTGGTATAATCCCCTTCTGACATCACAATTTCAATGACCTATTTTTTCAAACTTTTGGTAAGTTACTGGGTTGATCTTTTTCAAAGTTGATACAAGCACTGGGGACACAATTATAGCACTTAAACATGGAAAAAGTCAGATTTTTATGATATGTCCTCTTTAACATTTTGAATGTGAAAATGAGTTTCGGTAGTGGGTTAAGACCTGTAATGCAGCTCCAGCTGCAAAGATGCTCGGTTATTGCCGGTCCTGGATGGCTGCAGAATGCAATCAAACACATTTTGCTTCCCCATTGTGGCACCACTGGACCCGGTGAATCGAGTGTCGTGAGCCAGCAGTGAATGAGACACCAGGTTCACAGACTTGCAACTATTGGAAAAGCTCTCAAACAAGAGCTTAGATTTCATAAAATCGAACCTATTAGATAAAAAAATAAAGCATAAGAACATTAATCATCCTTTAAATTTAGTTTTATTAGAAAAAATAGATGTGAAAAGTTTTAAATATTCCGAAATACCTTGCCAAGGAGCGCTTATGACCTGTGGATTTGGGGTTGTCCAGTAATTCCAGACTGACATCCTTCATGTCCACCAGAAAAGAGAGGCATGTGTACACATCACCACTTAACACCGTCTGTAGTGAGAAAGAAAGAGATTAATGACTGGCATCCTTTAAATTAACCATAATAACGTTTTTATGCATACAAATCCCTTTTTAAGGAAAAACAAATACAATACGATTTTTGCTAGCAGCAGACCACTGATCTTTTCACTTCATTCATACCTACTATTGGATTTGGCTTTCATAATTGATACGAATTTGCATGTATAGTACAACATACTGTAACTCAGGTTTCCCACACCTTAGTTAACTTCAAATTCAAAAACCTTTCAAGGACTTTCCAGGTCCTCGTGTTATCTTTTAAAATAAATTGTTACAGTTTCCTTTCGAGGAAACTAGCGCTGCGTCACTCCGGTGACATTTTGGGAACGCAGTGGTAAGGGGTAAGTGCGTCTGAATGTGTATTTTTAAAATTCAACCAATGGTGAGGCTTAACATCAAAAACAGGGTGACGCGGGAGCCAGGAAGTATATCGCTATCTGAAATATTGCCAAAGACTGCGTTACAGGGACGCAGGAAGTATAGCAAGGGAGACGCAGCGTCTCGTTCCATTCTCAGAGAACAACAGTAACATACGTAACCCGAGACGTTTTCATGTGTCAAACATGGATTTTTTACAGAAAACTTGCATAAAATAGATTCAAGCACTTTCAATGACCTGTATCTATGTACGTAGATTTTCAAAACTTTCCCAGATTCACAAACTTTCAAGAATTTCATGGACCTGTGGGAACCCTGGTAAATGTGCCCAACGCATACAAAGTTTATCAGCAAAGCAGCAGTAATATGCTTACATAGGTGCTGGGGTCCTGGAGATTGTAAGGTCTAAGGAACTCCTCTATAGGTTCTCCCAAGTTTTGCTCCAAGAGGCCGCGGATCAACTGATACCTCTCCAGGTCCAGGGAACAGTGAACAGAAGACAAGCTGCCATGAATGGTCATGTCTGGGACAGCATGACTCAGTTCCCTAAGACAGAACGTAGATCAAAAACATGTCAAAAGAAAAATGAATAAAGCAAGACTTAGATTAGAAAAGGAGACTACATGTTACTGACTTGTCAAGGTTACGCTCAACTTTGAGCTTTAGATGGCAGCGTTCCTTCAGCAGGCTCGATCCGCTCCTGCGTACAGAGTAGGATGGAAAGACCAAGTCTGTATCTGGACGTTTTCCGACACTATCACAGGGCAACCGCTCTGCGGCAAAAATGTCCATCTCTTGCAGGTCCAGAGATATACAATCCAGCAGACAAACATGGTCTTCTGTAACACAAAGATTGATTCAATTACTAAAAGCATTTCTCATACGAATTTGCTTTTTAAAGTGTATCTCACAGGTTCTGGGTACTTACCTAGACTTGGTAAATCTCCTTCAGGGATGCATCCGAGGCTAGGCTGGGGTCTGCCCAGAGTAAATCCTGAGGCGGTGCTGGAGTTTGAAGCTTTGCTCTTTTCAGGTGGTTTTTCAGAGGCAAACTGTGCTTCCTTCACACGATCCTTTAGGAAAGATCACAGTGTTAACATACAACCAATGTAAATTTTGAGGCAATAAATTGTCAAATCAGTATTACAGAATTTTGAATAAGAGGAAAGAGAGAAACAACAAACTAAAACATATATGTAATAATTATATATAACAAACTAACAAGTGTAAGTCTGGCTCAGTGAGTTCACTACAGATAAAACAATGACATCAGATCTCAATCATGCATGAAATCAACCAGTCAGTATCAACCATTAAAGGGACACGCCACTTTTTTTATATGCTAATTTTCCAGCACTTTTAGCATAGCTTAGCACAATCCATTGAATCTAATTAGACCATTAGCATCGCGCTTAAAAATAAGTTGTCATATTTAAAACTTGACTCTTCTGTAGTTACATTGCGTACTAAGACTGACGTAAAATTCAAATTTGAGATATTCTAGGCTGATACGACTTGAAACTATATTCTCATTCTGGCGTAATAATCAAGGACTTTGCTGCCGTACCATGGCTGCAGGAGGCGCAATGATATTACGCATTGCCCAAAAATAGTCCCATGCTATTGAAAGTTTCCAAGGGGACTATTTTCAGGTGCTGCGTAATATCATTGAGCCTGCTGCAGCCATGTTACAGCAGCAAAGTCCTTGATTATTACGCCAGAATGAGAGTATAGTTCCTAGTCATATCTGGCTAGAAAATCGAAACTTTTAATTTTCCGTCGGTCTTAGTACATGACGTAACTACAGAAGAGTCAAGTTTAAAATAGGAAAAATTTCAAAACTCTTTGGTTATTTTTGAGCGTGATGCTAATGGTCTAACCAGATTCAATGGATTATGCTAAGCTTTGCTAAAAGTGGTAGCGCCAGACCTGGAGATCGACTGAATGGATTCTAAAACTGTAAAAATCATATGTTTAACTCTAGGGGAGCTGGAAAATGAGCATATTTTCAAAAAAGTGAAGTGTCCCTTTAAAGAGTTAAGATGGAAGAGAGACACCATAATTTTCCACTGCCAAATGAGAAACACACTCAGCTTAGCATGCCCTAATACCTTATAATGAGCAGGATCCTTGTATGAATTAGCATGCAAAATCAAATTCTTCAACAACAAATGACAATCAATGTTAATATTCGTAAACTGATAATGGTTTAAAATGTACACAAACTACAACAAACCACACTGGTGTTAAATTGCATATTAACAGACACTAAAATGCATCCCACAGGTGCAGAACAGCATTGTAGTATGTATATGGGGATGGCAGGACTCACCAGAGATGGGAAAAAGGTATGTGCCATGGTAAGTTTCTCTACCTTATCTCTGAGAGAGAAGGTGCCATGGGAGCCAGCAGGTAGGAACTGGTTACGCACTCTGAGTTGGCCAAGGTTAGCTACTATGAGGCGATTGGAACGGGAGCTTTCCGGGATCAGAAGGACAGGAGCACCCGCCTCAATGTCCAGCAGCACACGAGCAGCTCGCTGTGAACGCTCACGCACCTGTACATTAAAAAAGTGAATTAACGCAATTCCCTTTAACGCTAACTACAGGCTACACATTTTTGTTTGCTTGAGTTTGAATTCAAATTTTATCATCCCTCCTCATATTACTGGTTTGCTTTTGTACTGGGTTGTGTGGTTTAGGGATAGTACCAACCAAGCTTGTCAAGCGAATTAAACAAACACGATGTGGAAGCAACTAGCTGATCACCCAACTGCCAAGCATTTATTGCACTTTTCTGGAATACATGCTTGGGTTGTACAAAAGCAGACATGGGTGCTTTATTTGGATGGGCCAAATAAATATTTAACAATATTATCTCAAATAAACCATCTGTCCAAAGGTTAACATTAGACAAACACTGTTAAAATGGCCCACTTACTGTCTGACCCTCAACTGCTGCTCTCTGCCTGCCGAGGACATCCTGTAGCTGAGTGAAGTGTTGGATGAAGGCCACGACCTCGGCCTGGAAACGCTGGGTATGGACATACTGTACTGATGCCATCTGCAGAGACACTTTCATATCATATTCCCTCTGCAAGTCAGGTTCTCCATACCTATAGATAAGAGTCAATGTCAAAAGATAACCAGCCAAAATAAATCAGACAACTGACTCATAACATGGCACTTGGCAACTGTTATGTTAAAAAGAAAAAACTGTGTACTTTAGTTCTGTACCATAACCCAGTAGACTGCTCAACTACCTATACAAGCAACTACTTTCAATGGCAGCATCCTAACAGATACTGTAAAGAGTTAAGCTTATTGCAATGCATTCTGGGAAGCCTGCATGCAAGTTGTCTTAGAACTGAGGCCAAAAAAGCATTTCGAAACAGAGCTTATATGTAAAACTTATAGCAATATGTAATACTAATATCTAAATTCATGAATAAGTTTGTATCAAAAAGAGAAACCAAGTAGTAGGACATATAGTACTTGTATATGTTGTAGACAAGCGCCTCTCCACCACGTGTTGTAAACCGCTCTTTGTATAGATCCCCGTGGGGTGTCAAATCACTCAGTGACAAACTGCCCAGACTTCCTTGCAATGCCAGATCCCCATCTGTAACAATAAGACACAGTATATAAATTGAACAAGCCCAACTTTCAGAAAAAGTCTATTTCACATATCAAATACAACTCGGTTAAGCACACTTGAAATTTTCATTTTAACTACTGTATTTTCCGGACTATAAATCACACTTTTTCATAGTTTGGTGGGTACTTATACGTCAAAATTATTTTATATGAACCAAGAGAAACCATTACAGTCTACGGCCGCAAGAGTGCGCTCTATGCTGCTCCTGTATTTATGTAATTCAATGGATTCAGTGATGCGGAATGACTTCGGACCTTTTTGAACTTGATTTGGCTTGTCGTATTAATTTAGCCTATTCAGCCTCCCAGGTATGTTCTCTATGCTATTGTGTAATGTGTAAATAACTGTTTATGTTACGTTAACATGTACGGACATCTATTCAGCCTGCTGTTCAGGGCTATTGTTTAGTTAAATATAACTTGCCTTTCCAGATTAAATGTCTGTTCTTCGGCTTGGATTTTGTGAAATAATTTTCTAAATAAGCTCGAAGTATAGTCCAGTGTGACATATATATATATTTTTTTCTCTTCAAAACACATTTTTAACTGATGCGACTTATACTCCGGAGCAACTTATAGTCCGTAAAATACGGTAGTTTTTTGAACCCATACACACCTATCATTTCCATATGTGTTAATAATTTAGAAACATTAGCTTTAGCAAGCTCATTGGTCTTCTTTCTTAATACCAACGATAAAGAGTGTACCTGCAAAAAAAGAAGAAAAGACATGTTTACAGTGCGTATAATCTCTTATAATTTTGTGCATTACTTCTACAGTACCTTTAAATCTATTTTAGTATTGACCCTTTCCTCAATCTCTAAATACAAATCTTCCAGATCGTTGAGGGTACTACTTTCCAGTGAGTGTTCGGGTGTAGGCTGAGGTGTGGAAGGCACTTTCACGGCATGGTTATTAGCAGTAGAACCAATCCCAAAAAAGTCTAGAATCATAACCCAGGTTTGTAGTGTGATAAGAATATCGAGGCAGTTGAAGTCCACATCCACACTCCTACTTATACTGCCATATCTTGTCTTAAACTCAGGGTGTCGTCTATCCACCATGAGCATGTTGATATGTACCAAAGAGTCATCAAAGTCTGGTCGCGGCTGCGGAGATGGAGTCTGGCGGGACGGGGAAGGTGGTGGTGTGCTGGGACACTCTGGGTCTTTCTTAGTTTTTCGATTGGATGATGATGGTGTACTGGGATGCCTCTGATAGAGCTGGAAGACATTCTGTGCCTCTTCAAATTGTGCCGGAAGAGAGCGAGGCATTTCTGGGTATAAAACACTGGATGCTGTTGGGCAAGACTGTGAAAGATATTCCTTAGGACTAAAGGTGGAGGGTTTTGGAGCACCTCTGGACACCATAAGATATTTGTACTTTGATTCCTGGTTTGGCTCCAATAGGTCTTCCATTAACAAGGAGTGAAGGGCTAGTTGAATAGACATTGAATGAGGATGATCTTTGGTAAAATCTCCCTCCAAGTCTTGGAAGCGCAGGGTGACCAGTCCTTGACAGCCCTGACTGAGGTCTCCACACAACTGGACTTGCAACTCAGAGACCCTAAAGGTGGCCCTCACTTGGGTAAAGGATGGAGGCTGGAGAGGGGGACTATCGTTTTGCAGCGGAAGTGATGTTGAAAGTGAGGATTGCAATGAGGAGAAAGACAGGCTAGCATGAGGAGGGTCCCGGGCAAACATCCCACCCTGTAGATCAGGGAAGCGGTGTGGTTTAGTAGAGGAAGGTGTGGGAGGTGGTGGTGTGGGTGGATGACTGGGCGTTACTCTCTGATCTTCAATCAAGGAAAGGTTGTCAAGGGTCTGAAGAACCTGCTCATACACAGGCTTGCATAGACACACCTGAGAAAAAATATGATACATTAAAAAAAGACAAAGTCTACAATTGAGAATTAAAATTTTACCAGAAAAATTGTTATGCTTTACCTGTACAGCATTTACAAATCTGCCATCTACTCTCAGTACCCCGGTGCTCTGGTAAGGTTCTTCAAATGGCAAAAAGGAAACGTTTTCATCAATGGGGACTTTCTCAACAGTCAGCTGGATGGAGGCATCTTTCAGAATGTGAAATGCTGGAAGAAGGAGAATATAAATGTTACCTTGTAAGCATTTAAAATAAGAGATACAAAAGAGAAAAAAGGTCCTAAACATTAATAGCAACTTTTGATACTTAAAACTGACCTTTCCCCAGGCTCAAGCATTCAAAGAAGTCATGCCGTGTAAATTGGGGCTCATTCAGATTAATGTTGCCATTATGAGAAGGTGAGGGTCCAGAAGTTGAGCTGCTATTAAGCCGTGTTGCTTTTCTTAAAACTTGGTTGCTTGTGTTGACAGAATATAGTCTTATATCCTTAACTTCAACCTGCAGTTTCTCTCCCTCTGAGTCTTGCCCTGTTATAAAGTTTTGAATTCTGATGCTCCCCAAGTGTCCAACAAGGAGCTCAGGATGACCAGGCTTTCTAGGAATAGACACAACAGGGGAATCTATACTAATATCTAGAGTCAGCTTGACCAGAAAGGAATCCAAGTCTGGTTCCTTTTCAGGGACAGGGAAGTCTTCATCCTCAAAAGGGTCTATTGCCCAGTAGGATTGACTCTGTCTCCTGGATCTCCTGCATGGGGTGTCAAAGAGAGACACCATACCACTGTACTCTGCTGTTTTTGTGACCAATACGGTAGAGACTTTTGTAGCTGCATTCTTCAACATAGAACGGAAATTGTCCTCTACTTCATTTGCTGATAAACTGAGTTCTTTCAGGAACTTTGCTGAGTGGTTATAGTATAAAGATGCCATTTGAAGCTGAAGGGAGCATTCTCCCTGAGACTTTTCCAAAAAGTGGAAGCTCAAAGCTTCAGAGGGAGCCATGCCAATGTTGGGAAAGAACGCCTCACCATCTGTGGAGACACTGTCTTCTAGGCTCCCAATACTGACTACAAAATGACTTCTGCCACTTTCCTGGGTCAAGTCTACAAGCTGGATACATCCTAGAGAGCCATTGACATCCAACCGGCTTCCCATGGAAACATTGACTTTTGTCTCGTTAATACTGGCTGTAGCAATTTTCAATCCTTTCTTCTCACCTCCTGTTGCCACAGTTCGCAAAAGCAACAAGTTTAACCTATGAATTTCTACGGTTAACTCTTTATTTTGGACATAAGTGGACTGATAGGTTTCCTCATTGTCTTCTCCATTAGGCAGTGGTGCCATCTGTTGTGTTGGAGAGTTTTCTTCTTTAGGAAAAGAATCCTGGAGGAATTTCAGTAGCTCTACTATGGTTTCAGGGTTGAGAATAATATCCAGGTTGTTGACCTGCATGCTAGTGACCTGAAGTGAGCTGTCCAATTTCATTGAGGGGCAGTCGGAGCTAACAAACTGGTATTCCAATTTAATAAGAGCCTCTTGGTCACTTAGTGGAGTTCCTCTTGGAGACACTTTGTCAAAAGCAATATCAGACGAGTTCCTGTGCAAACCTGGCAGTTCTGGGGTTTTGTCATCTAATGAAACTGGTGAAGTTGGCTGGCTCTCTCGTAAACTTCCAGTTGGTACATCGAAACTTAGGTGTTTATGAGATGCAACAAGAAGATCAAAGTCAGATCCATATGTCTGCAATGTGTCCACAAGATATAATCCATGAACTGTGAGGGAAACCATAGCATCATAAGGCCGCTTTACAAAATTTGCATTTGTTCCAAACACTTTGAGAACAGATATATACCGGCCGCTGCTTTCAATGCCAAGCTGCATGTAGTTGATATTAAATTGTACAAGAAGAAGTTTTGATTCCACAAGCACCTCTCTAGTATGTTGTTCAAGTGCCATCACACTCTTAGTAAGACTTTTATCAGAACCTTGGAGCTTCCAATCACTATCCTCCCTTTGAAAGATCTTCTCGTGACGAAGTGGCAGAGGGTCAGGAGATCTGAGATTCTCTCCATTCTTGTCACCCTTAACTCCATCTGCCCCAGAACTACTTAGTCTAGCCAGGCAGCTTCTGAGGGCAGTCATTTTCTCCAGATTGATGTGCACCTTGAGGTCTGGTAGGGTTCCTGAGAGAATAGCCCCTGGATATTGAGGGTCTGATGTGTACCGCAGTCTCTGCTCTAGTTGTAGTAAAACATTGAATTTTTCAACCACGTGTGTTGGGCCCACTTCACTTTCCTGCAGATGTTTCCAGTTGTCTTTATAATGACCAACCATTATCTGGAGGTCATTGAAAGATAAAGAGTACTTCTCATAGAAGTTCTTGCTGACAATTTGGGCACCTTCTGCTGATTTAAGGCTGGCGATGTCACATTGCCTCTCCTGACCTTTGACATCCACTGCTTGCTCTGGAGGTGGAGACCCTGGGGATGGAGACCCAGGAGGTGTTGCTAATGGTGTCTGAAACTCTTCATCGCTCTCTCCTTCTGTCTGAGAAATCTTAGGATTTGTTTTATCATCCTCTGTGGGAGCAAGAATACAATTGTCACCAGTGGCCAATGCATAAAATCAGAACTGCAAATGATGGAATTGACAGAATCAGTTACCTTGGGAATTAGTAAGAAGGATACGCCCAAGGTCCACCACCACTAATATGGGGTCTTCAGACTGAAAATCATCTGGGAAGATGACTTGAGGAGCACATATATCCAATTTCATAGTCCAGTGCTTACTGTTTTCCTGTGATAGAAAAACCACAGCAGAGTTATGGCTAGACATCTAATAAAGACGTAACTCAACGTACTTAAATTAATATCTTTCTTACAATAAACTCTCCAACGAGCAGCTGATCAATGGTTTGTCTGATTTCTGCCTTAGTTTGCATCTTCAGCTTGTTGTATTGCTTCCTAGCAGCTTCCGCCACCCTCAGTTCTAACTCAGACTGATATCCGAACCCTTAAAAAGGTCATGTAAACCATTATGCACTCATATTTCATAAAAGCTATTTGAAGAAATTGAACAAGAATGCTTATTCTCAGTACACACCTGAGGAGTGGACTCTTCCTTTGTAGAAAAACTCAGCCACTTTCTTGATGGCTTGAGGGTTATAAATGATATTAAGAGGGCTGGTATTGACTTCCAGTCTCCTCTCAAATTTGCTCCTTATTGGATTGCGTTCGTAAATCATCTCAAATACAGGAGGTACTGAGGACTCCACTTCAGAGGCTTAAAAAAGTACAAAAATCTTCTAAGTCTCTCACATAGGTGTTTATATAATTATGTTTTTTTTTTAGATTACTCACCCTGACTGCTTATTTCTGTTGTATTAGTCTGACCTACAGGTTGATTGATAGCAACAACAACCTTGTCCTACAATGAGAAAGAGCAAGATTTTACTTGCAAATTAATGTTGTGGAGAACAAAGTAGCATGAATTGAATGTCAGAATCTAACCGGTTTTGGTGAAACAAGGACAGGAAAGATGGAACCCTGTGTAGTGAGGTCACGGAGAAACAGCCCACCTAGCTTCACACTGAGTAAAGAGGACTCAGAGCGAGGTAGAGACTCAATCCCAATCTTTACACCTATAAAGCAATATAAAGAATGTACTACTGTTAGCAAAACATTGTAACTTTCTAACAGTAATGGGGAAGCATGTTGCACCTGAAAACTCTAGCTGAATGACGCCACTCTCACTCAAGAGAGGTTTCATTTTGTCTTGATGGTACAGAGTGACAGCTGCCTTCTCAAGGACCAAGTCCAGTCGAGCAAAGAGATGATCCTTTCTTGTGACGGTATTCAGTGTTTGCGAATCCTCCAAAGGATCAAAGAGATCATCCGTCTCAGCTGTTTGGAGGATAGATGTGTTATACTTTGTATAGACGCTTTCTGTATTACATGACTTTACAAGGCATTTTTCAATACCTCTCTCTCACATGGCAGGCTCTGTGCACACCTGGTTAAAAGCCTGGTTTATACTTGAAGCCTCACAAAAATGACATCGCAGAGCCATCTTTGTTAATGTGTGCGACTCTTGTAACTTTGTATGCATACGAAAATGACCGACCTGACCACATTAGTTACCCATTTTACTCATCCACCACCCCACCCCCCGGCCGATAAACTCTAATGTGGCATTCACACCAGACGCGTAAGAGGTGGCAAGCGCAAGTTCAATTCAAGGATGCAAATAGGCATCCTGCGGCGCTGTACGTGCGGACAACCAATCAGGAGCTTGCTCTAGTAGTGATGTGACTACAGTGAGTGAGCGGAGTCGCAAAAGCCCCTCACATGACACGAATTTTTCGCGTGAAGGTCTCAAATGACTAGAATTTCACGCACGAATAAACCAAGTAAACTCAAAATGTTCAAGCGTCCAACTATGCACGTATAGCACGTTTTTGCCGCTTCTACTGTGGCTGGTGTGAACACACAGTTAGTGTGAGAGAAACACTAATTATTAAGCTAATAAAGGGTTATAGTACAGTACTTACATGTACAGCACTACATTATAAATCTATTTTCAGTTTCACTTCTCTATAAATGGAAAACTCACCTAGAATTTCCCACTGTGCAGTTTCTGGTAAAAGGTCATCTGAAACTGGTCCTCTTTCAGCACCCCCATACCAGCCACCCCAGCCTGGGAACCAGGACTGCAGATACTGGATCATCCCAGAACTCCCACTTTTAGGTATGGATCCTGAGGGAGTGGAGGCTGGGGTCTCTTTCATTGGCTCTCGAAGACTCTAAATCGATATCAAAGATAGTGATTAATTACAAATACTTTTGAATTGAACAGCTTACGGTGATAACACATAAGGAAAACCCACCATGCCGCTTTCCTCGTGTCTAAAAGCACGTTGCACCACGTGTGCATTGCTTTCTATTTGAGCGTGCTTGCCGCATGTCTACATTCAAAATAACGTATATGCACGCAAAATGTGAACTGCCCCTAATGCATATTCAGTTAACTTCTTCAGTACTAGACAATGCAACATTGAAATTCAGTCATAGCATTCTTTAAGACCTTGAATCCTCAAAACATAATACTGCTGGAGTACTAATGCAAGTTAACAAAACTTGTTTTACCTCTGCAATTTCTTCCTGCTTGCAGACGGAGACATAAACTGTTTCCCTGAGAATCTTTAACTCCTCGAATGTCTGTTCGTCTTCAATCCTCTCAAATTCATTCTATTTACGGACAGAATAGAATTTAGCTTTGATTTTTAAGTACATATAAACACTTCTCAATCCTGTAAATCCATGATTCTTACCTCTTCTTGTGAACTCAAAGCAATTCCTTTAAGCCTCTGAATGTATAAGTTAGTGTAGAGTTTGGCATCACGTGCCCTGTGCAAAGCAAAGGGCCAGTTTCCTCGTCTGCGCTGCTCCTTGATTTCATTTAGGTTGGCATTAATAGCAAACATCCACCACTGCCGACAGCTTCAGCACAGAAAGACATTTTCAAGTTCTCGTTTTATTTTGCATGTCCTACTTAAAGTTTAGACCTCATATGTTTAATAATGACATTTTAAGGACTTTTGGACAGAAAGTTTAAAAAGTTTCATACTTTTCAGGGATGGGAAGTTTAGGTCTCCACTTTCGGAAAAGCATTTCCCTTTCTCTACGGACCAGCTCTTTAAGAAACGCCATGATCTGCTGATACTGAACCTGTAATTAATAAAATCTGAGATGTGAGGTAGGATAAACGGTTAAATCCAGCACACACGCAGTATACATTATTATTATTTCTATAATAGGAAAGGCTCATCATTTACAATCATCTGAATTAAATAAACAACTAGAAAAGGCAGAAAAATCTATGCAGATCACATTTTACACAACCAAAAAGGGATAAGACACTGGGTCCGTCTGGCAAATTTTAATATCCACACACCAGCAACACACAACTATGACTTTGGATACTCCTCAAAATTCTGGCACACCAGTGACAAATCAATACCAGTGCACTGTGTATCTGCCGATCAATACATATATTTACACAATATTTACCTGTGATAAGCGAAGTGAGAGGGGTTCCAGTTGAACTTGACCCTCAACACGTGGTGTCTGTCGAGACCTTAACGGCTCTTTACAGGTATTCCTCCTCACCAAAACAGAGGCACACACTGGCTCAAATATATACTGATGCTCCCGGCTCTGCATACATTTACTCATCTCCTCCTGTTATGGACACAATTTTAGAGGAATACTACTATATAAAGGAAACACTAATTATGCTTATTTGAATTGCCTGACATTTAAAAATGTACCTGTAATTCTGCGGGGGGAAGATCTCCGAGCATACTGCACTCTGTGTCCCAGTAGACACTAAATTCACTGATTTCCAGCTCCTTCTGTCGAATAAGCTTTTGTGCCTGGAAGAAAATTAATTCTCTTTCATGTTACAATATGTAAAGAGCAATTTCATGGAAGATACCGAATAACATTGTGAATAACTTACCGGTTCTTTGGAGCAGTTCTGCGCAGATACATTCTTGATACAAACACCAAAGGCATAGGGTTTGTTAGGGTCAGAGAAATCATCTTCGAATCGTAAGTGGACACCTTGAATCTTCAGCTGTTAACATAGAGAGAAAAACATAGTGAAGTTTAATTTTTGAAATAAAATTTAAAAAGAAGAGTATAACCAATACGGGGAAAAGGCAAATATGAAAATTACCTCAATATTTTCAACGATTCTAGTGACAACAGAGGCAGTGACAGAGTACCAGTAAGATTCCCCCTTCTGTTCACATTCGCTCTGATGAAATATTAACATATTTATGTCATATGTAAAGTACAGCTCAAAGGACTAGAAAGATTAAGAACCAAAAACAATAGAACAAATAAATATGACATTAAAAAAGTAAACGAACGTATAAAAAATTAAAAAATATATAAATATTAAAGTAGGGCTACACCAATTTTTTTGCAGAATGAAAGTTTTTGTTTACATAATATATATGTGTATACTATGTTGTAACAATACACCGATATGGATCGATACACTGATTTTATTTCTAATGATCCGATGCATCGATGCCACATATAAAAAATTAATTTGAGGTACCTTTATTTTGACACTTTCCATGTCCTCATTCCTTGACGTAAAGTCCATGTATGCACATTTTTGTCTATTTTCAACTGCTAGCATCAGCAATTGAATGCGATACAGTAACAAAGCGGTTGAATGTTCATGTTATAAAATTGGGTTACTATGTATAAAGAGTTTTGTTGCAAAACAAAATAAATCCGTTTTTTAACATTTGTCAAAACATGTTTATTATTATGTTATTATTTTGTTTTATGGTGTTACTTAGCTGTATTTTTTAGGTTATGAAGGTTTAAATCAAAACAAACCAACTGCAGTTGAATTGATATTAATTGGAATGCACAACCAAAAAACGAGATTTCTGAAAAATGTAAAAAACGGAGTTATCTCGTTTTGCAATGAAACTCTTCATATATATATCCCAAACACACATGCATGTATAATTTTAATAAAAAAGTGTATATATTAAGTATTCATATTTATATATATAATCGATTTTTCGATTAATCGTTTTTTCCGTGGTTGATATAAAATCGATTCTCACAGACCACAAATCGATTTTTCCCATTTTATTTCCGCAAACACTGAACTTTAGATTAATGTTAATCTAATTACTAGTCTTCTTCACAAGATGTCACCATTTTTTTTGCCTTGCGCGATGTTACCAAGGATCGAGGGGCGAGCCTGCCATTCATTCATTCAGTCTATATAATATTGTATATTCGTTGAGTTGAATCGAGAATCAAGTATAAAAATTGAGTCAAGAATCGGAATCGAAAATTGGATCGAGAATCGAAATCGAATCGATTTGATAGCTTGTGAATCGAAATCAAATCGATCTGGAACATCTGAATCAATACCCAGCCCTAGTATATACACATGTTCATATTTCTTAAATATATACATCCATGTGTGTGTGTGTGTGTGTGTGTGTGTGTGTGTGTGTGTGTGTGTGTGTGTACCTGGTAATTATCACGTTGTGGGGACCAATTGTCCCCACAAAGATAGGAATACCAGTATTTTTGTGACCTTGTGGGGACATTTTGATGTCCCCATGAGGAAACAAGCTTATAACTCAAACAAGATGATGTTTATTGAAAATCTAAGGTACAAGAAAGGTTTTTGTGATGGTTGGGGTAAGGGAATGTGATAGTTGTGATTAGTTGTTATGCAGCCCTAAATATGTTTCCAATTTATTTATATGTTGTAAAAATTCCTTGTTTGCACCTAAATGCTTAAGTTTAAACAACTTGAATAAGTCACTTCAACTTTTTTAACTATTTAAAAGTTCCTATAAATTATATAAATAAAGGTGTAATACCTTAAGCGCATTAAACTTTGCATTTTTTTATTTAAAACAATTCCTCACTAGTCAGAAAAGTTTTAATGACTTGTTAATTAAGTGCAACAAGGAATTTTTTACTATGAAATGACATATTCTTTCTTTCTTTCTTTCTTTCTTTCTTTCTTTCTTAACGCCATACCAGCTTTAAAGGCTATATTCATGGCGAGAATAAAGTATAATTAAATCAAAGGATGATTAAAAAAGATGTTTCAAATTTATTTCCTCTAAAAATCTTAAAACCATGCTTGGGCTCGCTTGATTAAAAACCTTTTCAAAACTATCAACAGAGTAAAAACGGTTTCTCACAGGGGTAAATGTAACACAGTCTAAAGGATATGTTAAATGGACAATGGATTTTGACAACAAGAACATTTTGGATGGTTTTCTCCTAAGAGTAAAAATTGGTGTGTCATCTTTGAATGTCCTATTCTACATCTTGTATATATAACTTGATTCCATCGTTCATCAAAACAGGAATTATGTTTTTTCCTCACATCAGGATTTATTTCATGCAACTTATTATTTAGACATTGATAAATGACATATAAATACAGTGTAATAACAATAAAATAAAAATAGCGTGCAATTAAAGACCTTAAATTATGATAAAAGGTAGAAATGCACATACAAATCACTCAAAGCCAATCAATTTAATGGCACTATATGCATTTCAAAGTTTTTATCTTATCGAAGTTTCCCGCAAGGCAGCAATAAACCCAATTTAGGGCCAGATTTACTAAATGGGGTAAATTAGCGTGAGAGCGCAATTCCAAAAAAGAGGCGATGGGAGTGGTAATATCTGTGGGTTATTTACTAAAAAGGTGCAAATAAAATAACACAGATGCAACAGCTGATTTCCATAATGACCAACGCAATCTACTAAGAGCAGCGCAAATTAGTTCAGGGTCGCAAATGATCAGAGCTGAGCTCCTGCAATTGCGAGTGATGATCTAACGCCTTGGCAAAGGATATTTTTTAACATGTTTCTCTAGCATTCCAAAATAACTGTTACGGAAGAAATCCTCTCCCATGTACCATGCGCTCTGTGATTTCTGTGATGCCTCCTCCTATCAGCAACAATTGCAGCCACTCCAAGCGCAAAATGATTTAAGTAGGGATGCTTAACGATTAATCGTGATTAATCGTTAGCAGAATAAAAGTTTTTGTTTACATCATATATGTGTGTGAACTGTGTATAATAACTTTGTATAAATAAATGTACACACATGCATGTATATGTTTTAGAAATGTTTACATGTGTATATACATTTGTATATTTATGTATAATTTATATTATATATATAAATATAAATTCTTAAAATTACACATTAATGTGTTCATATTTATATATATACATATTTATTATACACAGTTTACACACATATGTGATGTAAACAAAAACTTTTATTCTGCTAACGATTAATTGCGATTAATTGTTTAGCATCCCTAGATTTAAGACATGCTTTTTTAAATAATGGCACAAATACCAGTAATATCACACACGCAAACATTAGTAAATCGCATTGCATGAGTCATTTAAATACTCTCCTCTCATAAATTTTGCATTTAAAAGGGGAAACTCCTAGAAATCCCTATGCCATAAGGTCAGTCACAAAAATAACTAGACCACACCTTTACAGCGCTAATTAAACAACGCGTGTCTTTAGTAAATCACGACAGTCGTTATTTAATGCCAAAATGATGGTTTGCGCTGGCGCAAGCTGTTAGTAAATCTGGCCCTTCGTCATTTACACTGTAAAAATGTACATTTACAAGTGAGCCCTTTTCCATTTACAAGAAACTTTTATAAGCGCTCTGACTTTAACTACATGTGATTTAGCTGATTGTTTTTAAAATCACTCACAAACTCAGTCTGTACCTTCCACTTCTCTTCTAGAGCCTTGAGCAGCTGCTGCTTCTGCTCTCTCTCAGCTTTTCTTTCTTGCTCCTCGTCATATTCCTGTGGTGGGGCAGGACCGATTATCAAGTTCAGCTGGGACATGCAGATGACCCATGGGTCACTGTGTGGTCGGTAAAAGGGGATCTGAAGGGTGATCTTCCCAATGACACCTGTAAAAATATTTTATGATTATTATAATACGTTCTAATAGTAGCACAGAGTAATATCATCAGAGAATGTTATAGTCTCTAGCATAAAACAGTTGAGTACAAAAATTTACAACACATAGCAGAGTAACAGTACAAAGACTTACAAAGAGAAAAGAAGCAGCACTAAATCTGCAAATTCTAAATTCAATTATTTTATTACACAAGAATAGCCAGATCATCCTGTTTGGATGCACTTTTGCATTAAAGCAGGTTCTCGCAATCACAAAAGCGTTACAAATACCGAACCCTAAGGTGGCATAGCTGAAGTTACATGTAATATTACCCACTATATTATATTATCTGTATAACCCATTATATTCTACATAAAAGTCATCTATTAACATTTTGGCTGCCATGTTTAGATCTCATGACCCAATTAAATCAGCCAGAGAAAAAAATCTCTAAGAGCATTGTTTAATAAGTTAAAGCTTATAAATATGTGTCAATGCTGTATTAACACTAACCTGCTTTGACTTCAAAGGGCACATCCAATTCTCTGAGAGCATCTTTTCGTAGTGGGAGGTTCTCCAGTTCGACTGCACCTGGATCGTAACCAAATGCATATACAGAATTGTAACCTCTGATCAGCACAGACCATTAGCACCAGTCTTTTGTTTACACACTATCATAAGAGTAAATATGCTCAAATACCTTTAAGAAGTGCAATGGAGAGCTGGTCGGTGTTAAGGTTGCTGACATACTTGCCCAGATATGTGTTGAGCACCCAGGCAACAAGTCCCTCCAACATTATTGGAAGGGAAGAATGCACTGGCCTAGTAAAAGTAATTACTTGTAGGCAAAGAACAGAGCCTAAAAGTTCATTCAGCGCTCATTCCAGTCATGTAAAGTCTGAGGAATCAAAAAACACAAACACGACATATTAAAAGTGAAACAGTGGATAGATAAAAGCGAATGTGATGTAATGGCCAATGTATGGAAACCCATACTTGGAATTTGACCCATATCTGTAACGTTGGCTGCATGATATTGAACAAAAATGTGATATGTGATAATTTTCTAAATAGTGTTAATAAAGTAATTAATTTTTGTATAACTTAATAATATAATATATAATATAAAAGTAATATTACATTCTTTCTGGGAAAATAAAGCATCAATATTGTCTGAAAGTAACAACATTTTTGCTGTTACAGCATGTTTGCTGTTACAGTAGATAAAAACAAATGTCATTTTAATATTGTAAACAAAACACTTTGCTCAACTTGGATTTGAGTTATATCAACTTAAAACCATTCATAATATGCAGGTAAACACATTAAACAGAACCTAGTTACTTTTTTGACACTCATATTTCCTTCGCATGCTTGGCTTAGTCACTTTTTATCAATCATCTTAAACTGTCACAGATTTTTAGACAAGAAAACCAGCATGTCCTCTTTGTCTAGTTTCAGTGATGAACGTTGACATGCTTTTAAATAGGCATAAAAAAGCAAACGGCAGCCTTATTGTTCGTTTGACTCTAGTAGTACTCTTAAAATTTATTTGTGAATGTCACATCATCCCTCTGGTTCATCTATCTATGAGGTAACACCATTGTGGTTACAAGCTTACCATTGTCATGATACCTGTCTGTTCCTAGATCAGCCGCAGTCTATGAGCATTTCAATCCAAATAAAGTTAACACTTGACTTTCTCCAGTCTAAACGATGCAAAGTTCTCCTCTCATAAGAGAAAGTGTCCTTGCTAACCGATGATAAATATAAATGTCGCCTTTAAACTATTCACAGAATACAACGAAGCCGACAACTTGTACGACAAAAAAAGCAAACAGTGACAGTGACACAGGGCTAAAGCTTGTATGTTACGTTAGCCTCAACGCTCGCCCTTTAGCACTGCGTGCTAACTTGAAAACATGACGTCCAAGTCAACAGTTTGACCGGTCACAGATCGTAGCTTATCTTGTTGTTTGTTTAGTCTTTCGGTTTTGGGTAATGCGCTGTGATCGGCAAGCAACGTTTGTTGTAAGTCATCTGCGTTCATCTCACAACTTCCATCATGTCAAACTGAAAGCACGCAACACTTCCTGAAACCAGCTGTCTTCCGGTCACGTGCCAAAACAAAGCGTTAACAGGAGTGTTCGGGCTTGTTCGACTTCATGCGGCGCCCCAAGAATCGACAGCCAGATGACGTCAAAGTATCGCGATTGCAAGACAAAATATTATTTATTGAATCATTCTCGCGGTACTTTGAAGTCATCCGGCTGTCGGTTCTGGCGGCGCCGTATTGAAGTCGAACAAGCCTTTCAACTTCACGCGGTGCTGTGCAGACCGAGCGGTTATGACATCAAAGTACCGCGACAGCGCAGCTTTCGACTCGCTCTCGCGACATTTGATATTATGCCGAACGGTCTGCGCAGCGCCGTATGAAGTCCTACTCATAAGGACTCGATATGGTCGTTATGTGACGCCTAACGTTTGGAGGTCGTTCTAATTATATCAATTAATATTGGGCTATAACGGTGTAAATATAGGATCTTAAGAAAAATAATATGGATTATCCCAATTCATTACGTCGAGTTATCACATCGTGCACGCACGTAACTATGACGGTGCAGTTCCTGCTTTGCACTTTTGGTGGCAGACTTGCATATAAAATGTGGATAGATTTAGTACTTATGCATGCTGCTCAGCCAAACAAACTGATAATTATTTATGATTCTGAATTTTTAAACAAATTATTAGGTAATTTTTATAATCCAGTAGACTTTAAACGTTCATGTTAGCAATGTTTTGGCTATACGGTTTTCAACAGTGAAGTCACAAAAAAATAACATTCTCTCTTTCTCTCTCTCTCTCTCTCTCTCTCTCTCTCTCTCTCTCTCTCTCTCTCTCTCTCTCTCTCTCTCTCTCTCTCTCTCTCTCTCTCTCTCTCTCTCTCTCTCCTTTAAACTGTATTATTCTGTGTAAAGTATATATAAACTGCATATGTAACAACATGAATTTATCAAATCTGACAAACTGCACTGAGTTTAACCCATCCAGAGTCCATATCAAGTGTAATCTCTAAGGGAACAGGGATTTTCTCTTATTCTCCCCCATGCAGTTCTGGGCTAGGCAGACATAAGAACTGTTTGCAATATATTTTGAAATAAAATAAACCTCTCTTTTGCAGAGCACATAAAATAACAATAATCCTGGCACATGAGCTCTGCACCCCCCGGCTGGTCGTGTGCAACCATAATCCCAGTCTGCATACAATAGCATAGAGAGCCATCTGTTCAGCTCATATCCCTTAAAACTCCACATCTGGAATGTGAAATGTGTGTGTGGTAAAAATGTTCATGGTATTTAAAAAAAAAAAAAAAATTTTTCAATGATATCCACTCCAATTCATTTCTAGTAGGCAGATAAATAAACTTGTATGTACATATCACTTCTTAACCACATTTAAACAGAGTATGTTTTCCCTGCTGTAATTACTCATTGTAAACTAACCAGTACCAGTGTCAGAAACAGAGAGGATCCGGATGCCGGAACATACTCTTATCTTCAAGCATTTTGGTTTCATTCTCAGGTCGCAATCCATCACTGTCTAGTGAGTGTACAGTCTGAGGATCAGTGTCATTTGACCTGAATTTAAAATGATCTTGACTATCGTTCAAGCAGGTCTTGAAACGTTTAGTCCCCTTTCTCACTCAATCTTAAATCACTTTGAAATCCATTGTTAATTTTGCATAAGAGATTTATGGGCATGGATTGCACTTTGATTTATAATTATCTTTGTGGTTTTTAACTTAAAACGTAACTTTTATTCAGTATAGGCCTGCTGTATTGTTTTGATATTGTGACATGACAAACCTTGGTAATAAAGTTTGGATTGAGGTCCTCTTTAAAAAAAAAATCTTAATAATATTTTTTAAGCATATTCCCTATTGAGACTTAAAGGTGTAGCGGAGGATTTTCTCGAATTTTAGAAAAGAACCGCCTTCTCCACTTTAAAAAAAAAATGCAATTGCGCAACACTCCTGATTGACAACTAGGAGGACCAATAGTCTTGATGATCCACCCGGAAAAAGAAAATCCTCCGCAATACCTTTAACATGATCATTCAAATGATATAAGAGAACAATATGAAATTTTATTTGTTTCTAGCTCAGTTGGTTGAACACACCAAAATAATGGGTTTAATACTCAAAAAACACAAACTATAAAATCAAAAGTAAAAAGTTACTGGATGTAACATGTGTAACATGGGTACAAATAACCATTGTGAACAGTAATTTATATTTATATTTATCTGAAAGATGGATGCATGTTATAATCCACTCATCTCTGCCTTTGTGGAGCGCATTACTGCAAGCTGTAAATTTTATTTATGACCCAAAAAAATAATTTAAAAATAATTATTTAGATTTACTTTTATAGAATATTTGTGTTTGTTAAAAGGTTTCAATTATGAAGTTAAATGAAAGTAAGCAAAGCAGTTCAATGTACTGTACTAATAAAAAAAGATAAAGACAGCATTATTAATTTTGTCAATCACTTTGGCATCAATATTTATTTAATAATAACATAACATTTAAAAAAAACAAGAATGAGACATAAATCACACAAATGAAGGTCAAATAATTCCCTTTTAATTAAGTGTTTGTTTAAAATAACTTAATATGAGTTGAGCAACTGTCCTATTGCCCTGTATTTATGATTATAAGTAAATATCATTGTAATTCGTTAAAAACATCAAAAGTTATTTTACATCTTGACCAAATTCTTATTGCAAGACGTTTGAATCCATCTCATCAAAATTCTTTGTCACAATATGTGCTCATTTTCAGTGGCAACTAGTGACTGCTCATCCGAGGGGCGCAAATTCAAAATATGTGTTGGGAGCGTTGTGTGTTGCTCGTGTTTTCAAAATATGTGTTTGTTGCGTCATGTGAACCATGTGTATCACGTGTTTTGTCAAAAAAAGTGCCTTGCTGTGCACACGTGTCAAAACCGTATGATAAAAGAGACGCTCACATTCACAAAATACACGCTAGACACTCCCTTAACAGTAAACTCTGATTACGCATGAGATTATGTGAGTATCTGGAAAACGCGAGCGTCTCTTTTATCATAAACCCTTTTTGAAAAGACATGTGATCACTCCACGCGCAGAACACAAAATTACGAACCATACACATGACCATAGATATGTATAAAGGCTAGATGGCTTACCGCTGAGTCCCTAATGGCATCACCTGGCGGCCATCTTAGGACAGGACGCTCGCTCACTCGTAGCATTGAGTTTAATGGTGAAGGTACTTTTAAATGACCATAACTTGCTCAATTTTCTACCGATTTTCAAACGGTTTGGTTTTTTACAAACGTTATTAACGTGGCTATAATACTGGATGCTTTGACATGTTTCATGATTTTTTTATATATTTTTAGTATAGGTATGCAGTGTCATAGTTACATCTTTGACGTTTATAATAAACCAAACCGTTTGAAAATCGGTAAAAAATTAAGCAAGTTATGGTCATTTAAAAGTACCTGCATCATTAAAACTCAATGCTAGGAGTGAGCGAGCGCCCTGTCCTAAGATGGCCGCCAAAATGCAGACGTTCCACTCAATTGGCCAGCAGGGCGGGCGAGCCATCTAGCCTTTATACATATCTATGCACATGACGGGCTATGTACATGTTGTGACGAACTTCACATCGAGCGCCCTCGAAAAAGAAGTCACCGGCCAGCACTGCTCAATTTATGTTAATTCATTGGTGACAATGCCATCATGTTTGATGAAATATTTGTCTACATTGTGGCTTACTGGGATTTTGTGCAAAATGTCATCTGTAGTTTAAAGTGCAAGTAGCTAAGATTCATTTACATAATATGAAAAATAACTCATGTAGAAAATACTGATTCACTTGCACATTAAAAGACCACTGATTTGTTAACACTGCAATCTCATGTCTTGACTACTTTCAGGGGAATAAAACAGTATTTTAATAAACTGCATTTAACAGTTTTAGTCTTAAGGCTCAATTTAATCATTGGTATTCAAGTAGTAAAAAATATGATGCATCACTGAAGCATCAAATTTTGAATGGTAAGATGCATGCCCGTCACCCTTCAGACTGGCCTAATGCAGGGTTCTTTATCATGGAAATTATGTGGTTCACCATTTTATCCAATCCCTTGGCTTCCACTGTGTGGTGCATTATGGGTAATACGTGGGTTGGGGTTGTGACTTCCTCACTCCTCCCCCTCCTCTTCATCTGTCCTTTTGGCTTTGAGTCGCTGGAAACAGTGGATGGTGGAAGCCAGAAAAAAACTGGCAATAATGGCTGCCACCGAAATACAAATTCCAGAAAAAATCACTATGAGATAATCTGTGAGAGTCAGCATTCCCTGGCATTCCCGGAAACTGTCCTCAGAAAGTACGCCCAGCGACACCTGCCGCCCATCCACAGGGAGGGAGCATTCCATACCATCCAAACCTGGAAAGAGAAAGATGGAGGTCATTAGGTGGTCAGTATTGCTTGCTTTATAGATGTCAATTTGCAGCTTAGTTTAAATACATTTTCTTTATAGACGCAGGAGGACATTTTCAGTTTTGAAAGTTTATACAGTATTTTTTATTTGTATAAAGTCCATAGTGTCCCAGTGAAAGCTTGCGACTATTTTTTGTCCATTTTGTGTAAACAGTACATTGAACATTCAGTTTTGTCTCACATAAAGTCATGACCAAGATACAGTTACTTGACTTGCATGAGTTTCCGAACCAGCTCACATGTCGGGTCAGTAATGTCACAGGCATCCTCATTTGCAAAATATCACACACAGTCATTATCTTTAACCAAGTTTGAACAAACCAATCTCATTTTTTTTTTATTATATGCACAATGCATTGCGAGTGGACACATTACTGTACAAAACACAAAACACTCAAGGCTACACCACTACATTCTCTTAACAAATAGTGTTTTTGTAACATTCACTGTATTGAAATGTAATGGCTTTCTGATGGACGACTGCACTTGAAATGAGGTCAGATGCGTGTTGTTTCTTTCTGAATCACACTGAGACACAAAATGCTCACAAGGTTTGACACATCTGTTTGAGATCAGATAAAAATATTTTAAGACTTATTTAAATTAAAATATATTTGTGAAAACAATATGATTGTATTTAAAGTGCAAAAATTACATTTTCTTTGAAGATATATTTACAAGCCATACAGTAGTTGCTCACAACTGATAACTGTAATAGTTTGACTATGAAAACATTAACAGATTTTAGGCAGATAATTGAATTAATCTTCAATCGCTTTATTAAACCTTTCTAATGCTACAAACCTCCTGTGCATCTTGAACAGCTAAATAATGCATGAGATGACAAAGAAGTAAACATTGTAGGTAATCACTAGAATATGCAAAATAATTATCTTGCATAATTCATGATGAGACATATGGCACATAAACAAATGCTCCCTAATTCTGTCTTGTGTCTCATGTCTTCTTCTCATCTGTTAATGTTCATCTGGGTAGTAACTACAGGATTAAAATGAGGGAACTGTACCCAGTTGGATACAGTATCTTTTGGTCATTAGGTCACTTACCACTAGTAAGGTTAAGGTCAGGGTAAGTTCCACAGCTAAATTAAATGTAGGTGCGTAATCCTTACTGTCCTGTTAAAGTACAGGTCACTTTTCTCTCCTGTCATCTATTTTACAGACGAACGGAACAGTAAGTTGCAAGTTACAAACATGTAGGTTTATGTTGCACAAATAGATATACAGCACCAAATGCCTGGATAAAGTTTGAAACTCAAAGCAAAATTTTTAACTTCCTTATACTCGAGATAAAGTATTAAATGTTTTACTGTAAATATGCTTTGCATCCCTCAGCATTGTAAAGTCTAACTTAAGAGATTCTCAAAATATGCATATGGTTAAGTAAAAACATACGTCCACAGTCTTGACATCATAAAAATAAACACATGTCATCAGATGGATAAAATGTAAATAAATAATTTAAAAATTAATTCTAAAATCCTAACAATAATAAATATAACACTTAGCCTACCAAATAATAAAATATATCTAATTTTCTTAATTGGAATTTCATTTACGGTAACCATTACACAACACAATATATAAAAAACTCAGAACTAATGCAAAATGAACAGATGTGTTTTATGTAACAAGATGAAGGTCCAATAACAGGTAATAATAACAATAATTATGTAAAATACTACTGATAATACTAAAAAACATGTTTTTAAATTAAACATGCAAATATGCTATGGAGTTATTTAAATATTTACTTAAAATCTCATCAGGTACTTCAAGTAAATAATTTAGATCAAGGGGGTTCGGCTTACAAAACAATTCAAAACCCCTGTTTTATGCACTCTACAAATGACTGGGTTAAAATTGACTCAAGGGTTGTTTTAACCCAATTGCTGGGTTATTATACCACATGGTTGCATAATAACAACCCAACATTGGGTCATTTTTAACCCAGCATTTTGTAGTAAAAAAATCTGTGTAGGATAAAATCTTTAGAAAGTCTAGTCCTGATGTAGGCTATAGTTTTTGAAATACCATGCTCAAATACTAAAGCCATTAAATAGTAAATGACATAAATGAATTTTTGCATTCTTAAAATGGTTCGAGGGCCACTAGTTTAAACTCTTTGCACTGTTGTCATTCCTGCACTTGGGATTAAGTTAAACATGTCACATGTATTATTCAACCCAACACTGAATCTAATACTGCAGTCCGCACACTTCTAGTACACTTTCAGTTGCCGACATAGTAATATTTACCTTATAAAAAACAAGATTTTCACTTTCAAAGTGTTCATTAATAATATAAATAATATTTATTTATTTTGTTTACAATTTATACAAAGTATGTGTTTTGAGGCAAGCATGTGACTTTTTTAAATGATCCTCAAAGGTGAACAGAGGCTGAGATCATATTACTTCTCTGCCTAACCATGTATTTAAATTCATTGTGGACGAGACAATGCATGCAATCTGTACGATCAGCTACTAGATATTGACTACATCCATTAAATGTGATTGAATGAATCCAATGTAATGTACATTGTTAGACTTTTAATGATAAAATTAGTACCCTATACACACACTTAGAAAAATATCCTCATAATGTCACTGGGACAGTCCTAATACAAGAATTTAGGTACAGATATGTAGAAATTTGGTGACAGTATGTACCTTT
Organism: Paramisgurnus dabryanus; assembly: GCF_030506205.2. Classification (NCBI taxonomy): domain Eukaryota; kingdom Metazoa; phylum Chordata; class Actinopteri; order Cypriniformes; family Cobitidae; genus Paramisgurnus; species Paramisgurnus dabryanus. Next base: position 16,284,470 of record NC_133357.1, on the reverse strand, counting down.
GATATACTAATATATTCATTTTTTAAGTATAGAAGTGAGGGTATCGCCCCAGTGACAGCTTATACTTTTATTTCTGAGAATCCACAATGTAAACATTTTACAGTATATCATGTGACCAAAAATGAGTTTTGTGTGCCAATATGGGGTAAAATCAAATACATGTTTACTGGTTTTATTTTAGGCAGAACTATTATTTAAAAGATTAAATTAACCTAACTAGCTTACTTAGTAATTATTTAAAGCTATTTTAAGACAATGGCAACATTGCATACAGTCAGTGGTGAAAATAGGAGATGCTAGTCTGACTGAGCTTGTGGCTGATGTGAAAATGATTTCAAGGGGTGTTAGTACGTGTGTGCATGTTGCTGATTTATTCTGGAGCTCTGGGGAGCACAAGTGTAAACCGCTAATGCATAATGATATATAATATAATACTGGATGAGCTTTCAGACCTAGACAAATATCCACGTGACAAGAACAACAAAGAGGCTGAGGTCACTGAATCTCCCACATGTGGAAAACCCCTTCTGGTTGGAATGACTCACTAACTACTACATGTTTGATGATGATGTCAACTGATTTCAGCCAATAATATTAACAAACAGAATGGCACTGAATTGTGACATGAAGGGTTATGAAATACATGGAGAATACAAAGTATTTCATATTATCCTAATGGGTACATTTATTCAACAAAGACATTGAAAGAAATCTCATTTGTCGTTTTTCCTTTTTGTAATGTGATTTTCTAAAACAAATTCTTCGAATCACATGGGTTTTCAGTGTAAATCTAACTAAGAATAAGCTTTGTTATTCTGTGTCTGACTGTGAATGTGGCCGTGTGACGTAGGCGATGTTCTGCTTTAAATCTGTCATCTGTCGTCTGCTGATCATAGAGCTAAAAGAAGATTAAAAACCTCCCTCTGGGAAAATTAAAGTGCAAACCTAAAGAGAAACATTTAACAAAGTAATAAAGTGAGAAAATATTGGAAAGCATCCCAATTTGCATCTTATCAAGCAGTTATGTAATAACTCAGTTTCTGAGTCATAGCAGCAGCACGGTGATTTTGCTGGATACAAACAAAAATATCAAAACAGTATCATTTTACAGTACACTAGCATGTTTATTTACCAGTACATACAGTGAACATAAATATTGTGATATAATGGGCATACATTATAAGCATTATGCATATTATGTGTATAATCATTATTTAGTAGTTACCCTTATTATGAAATAATAATAAATTCTGATAAAAAATATGGCCTGATTTGTGTCATTTTTTTTTGCGTTATTGTAGGCTCTTGGAATGCAGCTTGGATTTACAAGTCATTTCAATTTAGATTTTTTTTATCTTGACTAGTGATGAGTTGCTGTAACTTATAACATAAAGTTGAATTAGCTTAACTTATTTCAACTTAATTTACAGCAGAAGTTACAACAAATTCTCACTAGTGCAGATACAAAATCAAAGTTGAAAATGACTTGTAAATCCAAATTGATTATATACGGTTTCTTTGGACGCATGTGCGGTGACGCATATGTGTCTGAGCAAAACTTTATTTCAGGTCTCTGTTTGTTTAATGGTCTGACTAGTGTAAAATACCTCGTCCAAAAGAGGAAACGTTTTTAACCATCAATACTTAAAAATGTAAGTGCTAAAAAATTTTTTACAGTGTACAATGTAGATCTCATTCATTAACATCTTTCATTTTTAAAATGAGAATTTGATAATGTTCTGAGGTACCATGTTTATAATATTAACTGGAAAAGTAAAAAATGCTGCAGAAATGTTAATTGGTTAACTGTAAAAACTTTCACATCACTGTTAATAAAAATGCAGCATGACGTTAAAACAACTTGGTTTTGGAAGTCAATTCAACCTACTATTTTAAGTTTTGGCTTGAAACCTTTTTTAAGTTGAAATTGTTTAAGTTAACATAAAAATATATGTTGATTTGACAAAAATGTTGCGTATTTTTACAGTGAAACTGTTACAGATTCAACAAGACATTACATTTAATTTTATTGTAAAATAATCTAAAATGTACAGCTTTTAAAGTAAAACGTTTGAGTGACCTTATTTTACAATGAAAATCTAAAATCTTCAAAATAAACAACATAATAAATTTACCATAAAATATCATTAAGATTTGTAAGTTAAAGTGACACATTGTAGTTTTTCAACCTTCATAATATTTTCAAGACCCTTATGATGGTACATCGACTTAAAAAAGGTTGAATTTCATGTCCACCATAGCCTGATGGGGTCTGTATAGCTTTTACTCGTACTTTTAAACTTGGGGTTTCAGGTAGTAACCCGAGCACAAAAAAAGAACTACAAAAATCTGCTTTACGGCATACGTCACTTCCACCACTTTCTCAAATTCGGACGTGAGAGCGCAACTATTTATTTTCTGATGTTTTTGTCATGGCCGAAGCAGCAACTAAAAAAAGAAACACAAGGTTTTGTCGGAGGAGACCAGAAAGAAAAAAAGGGAGAGTGACAAAATAAAAAGAAGGACGAGGATCAATTACATTGGGCCAGCGTTCGCTCGCTGGCGTGAACTAGAGAAGAAGGAGGGGTATCTGACTGATGCGGACTTGGCCCTCATGCTTTTGGACTAGTAAGTAATGTTTGTATTGCTTGCATAAATAAGTCCTGTCTGGTGCTGGAACACTATTTTTTTTAACATGAATTTTACTGGCAGCTACTTGGATAGTTTTGAGAGAGACTTAAATCATGTGACACTGTGGCGCCATGGTAACCTCATAGACCTATGACACGGGTGATCCGGGTACAATTCCCCATTAAGGCACTATTTTTTTAATATAAATTTTAAAACCGTTACAACTGGCTTGTAAACGTTAGGCTACGCAATCTTTTGACATTTGAAAAAAATAAAACCCATGAAATTATATTCATATGACATGCCGGTAGGCACACTTTGTGACCTAAAGAGTTGTCTTCTTTTCCTTTGCGACAGTGCTGCAGTGCTTGTGGCCTCTAGGGGCGCTAGACGTGAAAAATACATGTCTAGCACCCCCTAGTGGCCACAAAGTTTCGCTCTTCACATTTAAATTTTTCACATTTATGTTTCTTTTATTTATGTTTCTATTTATTTCTATATTTATTTATTTGTTATCAGTTACATACATTAGGGTGTTTTATGTTATATTTTATGCTGTTTAATTAATGCTTTTTATACCATTCACTGTGTAGGATCTCTATACAAGTGTTGTAGTCGAGACCAACTCATTTGAGTCTAAGTCAAGTATAAAAAACAAGGTAAAAGTAAAAAAAAACATGGATCTGGACTCGGTCTTGATTCGGACTCGACACTCTTTGGTCTTGGATTTGACTCGGACTCGAATGAGTTCTCGACTAGAACACTGCAAGTATTGGCAATAATATATAGAAAGGCCACTTGTGATGAACTCTGATTCATCATGTGGCTGTCCACTTTAGCTCCTTGGTTACGGTTAAAAGTTATTAGCGACAAAGCAGATTTACTTTAATCACATATAACAGCTAATGAAATATTTGGTTAAAGGTTCACCCAAGGTAAATAGTTTACTCACTCTGATGTTGTTACAAGCCTGAATAAATTTCCTTGTTTTGGTGAACAGGACAGATGATATTTTGAGGAATGTTTGTAATCAAACCATTCGTGAGCACCATTCACTTTCATTCTTTTACCTACTATGGAAGTGAATGATGCTCACGAATGTTTTGGTTACAAACACTCCTCAAATATCTTCTTTCGGGTTCATCAGAATAAAGAGATGTATAAAGGTTTGTAACAGCGAGAATGAGTAAATGATGACATAATTTTCATTTTTGTGTGAACTATCCCTTTAAGAATCTTAGAAATACAAACCTTTGCCATAGGTTTGAACTGCATGTGTACATGGTCCCTGTATTTTCACAGGATTTACCTGGCAAGCACGGCTGCCAGTTTTTACCGCAAAACAACCGATGTACAATCAGAGCAGTTCACATAAAAATCTTCTTGCTTTTACAGTAAACATACCTGATCAAAATTTTGTAGTAGGAAATTGTGAAAAGAATAAAACATAAGTTCATGCCGTTGATAAAATCAAATGTGATGTTTTCAGATGCTTACCGGTTGGGAGTTTGTGATGATTCTCCAACAGCCACAGAAAGAGTTTGGCAAAATTACAGTTGCACACCCACGGGTTCCCCTCCAAACGTATCACCCGCAAGGAGGGCAACTGGCTCAGCACCCCAACATCCAGTCCGGATAGGGCATTTCTCTCAAGCTCCAACTCTCGTAAGGAGGTGAGGCCCGAGAAGGCGTCTTTGCTGACCATGTTCAAATATGGATTGTTACCCAGACGCAGCTTAATCAGGCTTCGGGACTCCCCGAAAGTCCCGGTAAGAATCTCCGTCAAGTTGTTACTCCCCAGGTCCACATAGACCAACCTGGATGATGTGGTCAGAGTCCCAGGTTCTAATCTGGTGAGGGAGTTATTCCTCAGATCAAGATAGACCAGATCGCTGTATAAAACCAGAAAATCAGAGGGGATCCAAGAAATCCAGTTATTCGACAGAAGTAGTCTCCTTACGTCCAAAGGAATAGAGTCTGGAAGACGGGTGAGTCCTTGACCTGTACAGTCCACGGTATGATGGTCTGGACACAAGCAGCTGGCCGGACAGTTGTACCCCCAAGTTAACAAGGTAGAGGATAGCAAGGCGAGGAAAGACTGAAGCCAGTAGACACATGAGAACATTGTCAAGAGGGTGAGAGATGAATGGGGAATTAAGGGGAGAAGGGTAGAGGAGGGGTGATGGGGTAAAGGGTCAGGGGGTGAGATACTAGGACAGGAGCATCTGGAGATCAAGGTTGACACGAAGGCATCTTTTCGTGTCTTCTAGATTGCAATCTGAAAAGCATCGGCAAGCGGCCACAAAGACACGGAGCTCTGTTTTCCAGGAGATCATGTAGCAGGCGGTGTGGGTCGTGTGGCAGCCCGCTGGCTCTGAGCATGAAAGGGGAGGAGATACAGCGATCAAGAGTATGTGGGAAAGAGAGGGAGGGAGATTAGCAGAGAGGTAAACAGAAAGACTGGGAAACGCTAGGGGGAATGGAGACAGGAGGGAAGAGAGGGGGGTGTGACAGCTCGATCGGTTTAACTCACGATCTGTGGAGATATGATTTCTGGTTCTTTAATACAAGATGTACAGATGATCCATATGCGTCCGATATTGGCTGAAGCACATCTGATCCAAGGATGTGGATATTGGAGAAAGAGCTTGACTTGTTGGGAACTGTTATCACATTTGCCTTTTTTCTGTTGTCTGGCGGTTCAGTCGACGTACCGTCTGAATTCATATTCTGTCTCTATTGCCATGGTGATGCCAGTGATGATTAACATGCGCCTGTGTGCATCCAAAAAGTGTGAGGAAGAATCAAATAATTGTGAACCTTAACGTAGAAGATAAATTGCGCTCATACAGTATCATGCACGATGAACAATGTCACAATTTGTCACATTTATTTATACCCTCAATGTAATAGCCGTCATGGAAATCACACGCTTTGCATTCGTACATCACTGAGATGAATACAAAACATTTTCACAGTACCTTTCATCAGTCCTCTTATGAAAGCGCTCATCACTCACTGGTTTTCCAGCTGTTGCTGTTTATTTTTGTCGTGATCTGAATTCATGTTTACTCCCGCGCTGCTGTAAATCTCCACATGCTGTGAGCGCAGACAGATTCCCTCTGACATCACAATCGCCGGAGACTGGCATGCATGGCACAGACCAATGGATTTACACAATACTACCGTAGGTCATCATACAGTAGCGCAACCTTGACCTTTCTGACAGAATGCAAAGAGATTCACTTTAAATTGTATTCATTAAACATGTCAACTTTTAAACAGCTACTTTTTTGTGTACCTGTAAAAGACACAAGCCGAATGTCACGTTCATTATTTATAATAAGATCAGGATAGCTTCTCAGTGGGACATCTGGCAGTGTCAGAAAAGCCACGTAGATCTTCAATGCACAGTTAAGGTCTGGTACATGAATAAAAGATAAATACCATGAGTCACATGCTGTTTGACACAGATGGCACACAACAGGAAGGGACACCAAAAAGCAACTATGTGACCATGCATGTGTTGCTGTTTTCTACATAAAATCATCCTGCATTATGTAAAGACCATTCTGTGAAAATATAACCATGATATCTATAATATTGACCATGCCAAAGATTGAAATTAATGTGAAATCAATGATTTGATGGTTCAAATATTATAATTAGACAAACAGGATCACATGTGTTGCTTGAATGCAGGAATACCATTGTTATTGTAAAATGTTTTTTCTTTACTGACCTAAAAGCAGGTCATGAAATGCCTCAATGGAGATGATGATCCATCCTGGATTCTGTTTAAAGAGGAAAGAAACTTGAGATAATCGTGCTGTGGGCTTGTTCATGGTGATAGATATGTTTATGAGAACGTGCCAATGTGTCCTTAAAGAGCACCTGTCAACATAGGCTGAGGACATTGTGACACACTTTCACCCAGGTGCATTGTGGTTCCACACTCACGATCCTCAGCAACATACCCAAAAGCAAAATACTGTCACCTCACTGGATCTGTTGATGTGTTGAGAATGCTTGAAAGAGAATGAAAAAGGTCAAAAAAAGCACCAATAGTCACAAAATATGAACGTCTTAAAAAGTAGGACACGCACACTACACAGCATTGAAGTCCTGAGGAGATCAACAAAACAAGTCGATAAAGCACCGGCAATCACATCTCAAACATTCAGTTTATGTGGATTTAAAGAGCACCTATTTCATTGCTATAAAACAATGTTATTTGCAGGGACGTGCACAGGGGGGTTGCTCAGGTTGCCCGGGCAACTGCCCATATGCCCTTCTCGACTCAAGTTGCCCTTCCGAGGTGGAATTTTTTTTTTTACTTTTACTTCGTTTACACTATGCAGCGTTCCTTCGTTACTGTATTTTAATTAATTACGAAATTTGTATTTTATTTTTAAATTGCTATCTTGTGTTTCTGGCGCATTCGCGAATTAATGACTCGTTTGAGTCGATTCCTTACAAAGTTTTGCAAATAAACGAGTCTTTTGAATCGATTCTTTACAAAGCGAATGGGCCAAACGTTTAAATTGGTTCGCGAATCAGTTTGAATGAATTGTTCAGATCGCTGCAAAAACGGAATCGTCCGAAGCTGTTTTACTCGTAACCTATGTAGAAACACGCAGAATATAACCATTTTTGGGTGACGTGGAAATGAATTTACCAATCTTTTAACTAAAAGCAAAACTTCACACATGTACCCACGCGACCTGTTCGTCGTCAGACACAGTTAAACGCGTGCAACCTCCAGAAGCATTGTAGCACAGATTGAAGAAAATCCATCGATGATTGACATCTGATTCGCTGTATACTGTACTGTATGATGTAAGTGATTCTCACAAAACACACGTGACATGACAACGTAAGAAAACATGAGTTTTGTCTAAAATAATTTTTATGTAAGTGTAAACTGTCAATGTCCTCAGACCATCTTAGGAGATTTCTAACTTTATACATATGCAAAACTGTTGTCAGCTTACTTGTCTGATATTTCAGATATAAACTACATCAACATTGAGACTAGAGTTAATTTGTTAATTTGAAATGCTTGTCTATTCTGTGTTTGTATTCTTTTTTCTGTACTGTTTGTGTATGTTGCAGTTTTACACATACTGTAGAAGTGCCCTTCATAAGCATTCTTCTGTTTGTTGTGGAGTCAAGAAATGTCTAAACATTAAAAGATGAACATGAGACAAAAGTACAGAATCTGTCACATCATTATTTTTTAATGGTCACTGAGCTGTGTCCTGATTGTTTACACATGAAAAGCATAAAATGTGTAGGATCAGTTTGATTCACGTATGTGCATTTGTGTACAACATACATAAGTCAGCATTTAATGCTGCCATAAACAACCATAAACAAAGGTTAATAAAATGTGACATTCTAAACTTCTGACATACTGATATTTATCTTACCAATTTCTGGTCTCCACAGCAAACAGAAAAATCTTGTCTTTACAGTTCTGATACTTATGGAGGGCACTGTATTGTGTGTGTGTGTTTGCGCATGTATATCTAGATTTATTTTTTCATCAGTAACTAGTAACTCGCTACTTGAGTATTATTTTCATTGCATACTTTTTACTTCTACTTGAGTAATTATTTATTTAGTTACTAGTTTTTGGCTACTCTTTCCACCTCTGTTAAAATCTTCATGAATCTAGGCTGAGTTTGCCACGTTTAAGCCTAAATAATCAGACAGATAGCAGCTAGCTTCAGCTTGCAGACAAGCAGCCTAGGCTACAATTTTTTTGGTAGGCATTAGGCAAACATGTTTGCTGATTTTAATAAAGACCCTGTTATTCTCAATCCTTCATATAGGCCGTGTTTAAAAAAATATTTAGGGGGGGGGGGGGTGCCCTTTATTTAGGTCAGAGCAACTGCCCTTAAAAATTCCTGTGCACGTCCCTGGTTATTTGGTGTATTTTGTATAATACAATGTGTTTGCGTGGCTTATGGCTCAAAAAACACATTATTTTCTGCATACCGTACATTTTTGTAGCTCCAGATTTCACTCTCTTCCTGAAGCGCACAGATTTTGTATAAAACTCATCAATTTGAAAGGCGCTGTGTCCCTGATTGGCCAGCTTATTTGTACATTGTGATTGCCCTGAATACCTCTGACGTCAGCCGGAAATGTGACGCTCCTTACCATGTTTGAAAGATTCGCTCACAATTAGGGTGGCCATTCGTGCCAGTTCCGCCGGACACGTCCCGAACATGTTTTCGGGTTCGTTCTCCGGAAGTCGCGTTGCTCGACCACATACGTCATCGAGGTTCTCACATTTCAGTTAAAATACATTAGAAAATTAAAATGTATTTCTTTTAAGACATACAATCATTGTAGTTTCATTCTTACCTTGAAATATAACGGTTGCTTTTCTGAAATTAAACCCGAAATATTAAACCTTGATGACGTATGCGGTCGACCAACGCGACTTCTGGAGAACGAACCCGAAAATATGTTCGGGACGTGTCCGGCGGAACTGGCACGAATGGCCACCCTACTCACAATGCAATGCTAACAGGAGTTAACTTACAGGCTGAGTCCGAAGCGGGAGGAATTATGATAATGTCTTTCTTCTCTACATCACCAATCCCAGGAACTAAACTGTTGCCTACAATCCCATGTTTGTTGTAGTACAAGAAAAGATAATTACGTTGGAGACGATAACTCGCGTCATTGTTTACTTTGGGGTTTGTACCTTTTGCATATTGTTAACATGAACTAATACACACTTACACACCAAAGAAAAATGTAAAATCTTGAATCGGACAATAGGTGCCCTTTAAGTGAAATATAGACGGTTTCAGCAGGAACGGAGTAGTTTTAGAGTAGTTTATTTTGGATATCAAGCAAAATAAATAACAAGTAGATTACCCTAATTCAAATTGTAGCTAAAGCGTATCAAAAACTACACGCTAACGTTACTGTGTAAAATGAATGTATACAATGTTAACTACAGATTGGCTGCCAAACCTCCCTTCACATAGCGGTGATCCATGATTGTCCCCTAGTCTTTAGGAAACCAAAACATTTGTTATTTTCGATGAGGTATTTGCTCCAGAGATCAGTTTAGCCACTACTCAGACCATTAAATAAACAGAAACGGGGGGCCGGTTGCATAAACTTTTTAGAATAGTCTTGAAAAGTTAGTCATCTATTTTTTTCTTCAAGACTGATCATAACTGTTTTAAGTATGTTACATAAAATGGTAGATTGGTCTAATTTAAATCCAAATAGTAGGACTGATAGTGTTTTAGTTCTCGAGACCGGTCTCAAGACCACTTTTTAAAGGTCTTGGTCTCGTCTTGGAATCGACCGCATTTTTACTCTGTCTCGTTTCGGTCTCAGACAAAGAGGACTCAGAGTTTTATTTCAAGACCGGTCAAGACCACAACTGATGGCACACTGCAAAAATAATTTTCAAGTAAAAATACTTGTTTTCAGTAAAAATATCTACAAATTCTTAAATTAAGATGCTTTTTCTTAATGAGCAAAACTACCCAAGAAAATAAGTCTAGTTTTTAGAGCAAAAATATCAAATTTAAGTGATTTTGTGAATAAAACAAGCAAAAAAATCTGCCAATGGGGTAAGAAATTTTTTCTTGAATTTTTCTTGATTTTAGTGTTTAAGAAAAATGTTCAAGATTTTTTTGCTTACCCCATTGGCAGATTTTTTTTGCTTGTTTTATCCACAAAATAACTTAAATTTGATATTTTTGCTCTAAAAACTAGACTTATTTTCTTGGGTAGTTTTGCTCATCAATAAAAAGCATCTTAATTTAAGAATGTTTAGATATTTTTACTGAAAACAAGACAAAAATACTAAGATTTTTTTCTTGAAAATAATTTTTTGCAGTGCACATCACAAATTTATTTTTTTATCATTAATTGTATGCAGTTTATTCAGGTTTGGCAAATAATGTTGGCATTGTTTAATCATTAGGTTTCTCCCACTGACAGTTTTTCTCATTTTATTACTAAAAACACCTGCATTGTTTTAAGTGAATGGCAAGGGAAAGACGGTTCAGATTAAATGGTTAAGTTGATTTCAGCTCTTTAGTGATTGTTCACTTTTATTTGCTTATAGACAAATATTAATTCCCACATATCTGCAATGCCTTTGATTATTTTATCAACTTCTCTGATGGCACACACACACACACACACACACACACACACACACACACACACACACACACACACACACACACACACACACACACACACACACACACACACACACACACGCGCGCGCACGCACACAGACAAGAAGTGCCTAATCATGCATATTCCACATTTTATCAATGGTCTTGGTCTTGAGTTGGTCTCGGCCTCTCTTGGTCTTGACTCGGTCTCGACCCTTTAAAGTCTTGGTCTTGTCTCGGTCTCTGCCTGTCTTGGTCATGACTTGGTCTCGGTTTAGGTGGTCTTGACTACAACACATTGACCCCTAACTAACTGCTAGTAAGTCAGACTTTGTTCTTAAGACACAGTCTAATCTTCAGGGCTATGTTTATGCAATCGGCCTTTGGAGCAAAATGCATGCAAATGTTTTAAAAAAGTAAACAAATGTTTGCATATTTAGTACAGATAACTGGATTAATGTTGTATTATGCACTCATATTGTTGCAGAAGCTAATTCTGCTTGAATTAAACATGCACACTACCGTCCACTGCAGCCAAACCAGGTGATGAGATAGGATAGACCCACTTCTATCATGTTTCAAGGATTATCTGTGTTTATGCTTGCCTCGTCTTGATCCCTGTTTGTCACGGTTGCAAGTTCTGCTCAGTAATCCAGTATTATGTGATTAAGATTGTTAATGATAAATTAATGATTAATTTTACTTTGATATCAATCTTTGATATGGCTTTATCTAGTCAATATTAAAGGTTATATTTTCACAGACTGTTATATTATGTAGGATGATTTTATGTAGAAAACTTAGTCACTAAAATTACTTCAGCTGGGTTTTCACAGACAGCATCAGGTTACAAGAAAAGTATTCATGAACAAATATCAGAAAGGATGTTTACTGACAGACAGAAAGAAAACACACACATAAACCAGTTGGTGAGAATTCAGGCTCCACCCAGTACTGCCGGATCACAGCTTTCTAATCACTATAATTCAACAGCTGGAGAAACATACTCTCTCTCTCTCTCATACTGATATCATCAGTGTCAGGCTGACAGTAGAGGATAACATTAAACCAAGACTTCATCACATGATGGATATGACTGTAGCTTCTTTGACAGAAGAGGTCACATGCCAACGGCTTTAGAGGAATAATCTCAAATGCCAACAAATCAACACAAGCAAAAGTGCTGCATGGACATTGAAAGATACATGAAAAGATGAGGAAGAATGTGCATTATACGTTCACAGATTCAAGCATATAATGCATAATGCGTATTGGACTATAGACCTGTCTAAACAAAAAGTGCCAAAAATGTAAAAATACTACAATGTTGTGCAAAAAGTTTTATGCCATTAAGATTTGTTGTCTTTGCAATGGTATAGTGATCCTACACTGTAAAAAAATCCATAGAAATTGCAGCTGGGTTGCCGGTAATATACCGTAGATTTAAATGTATGTTATTTACTGGCAACATTTTGTTCAAAGTTAAATGAACATTTAAAATTTACAAGTCTTTGTCTTTACAGAGTAAAACTAAAAAACAGCATCAAGCAAAACATTTTGGGAAACAAAATCTGAAGCAAAACCCAGAAAAAGGTTGATGATGATTTCTAGTTCCCAGAATTCTTTGCATGAGGCTGTTATTGTATAGTTTTATTCTGTTAAGATAAAGACTTGTTAATATTTAAAATTTATTTAACTTTGAACAAACTCTTACCAGTAATAACATACATTTAAATCTACGGTAAATTACCGGCAACTAAGCTGCAATTACAGTATCTGCGTTACTTTTTCTTACTTGGCTGAGGCTTGATCTCTTTCAGGCCTTGCAGGTGTTTATTATGATCTCAAAAATGTCAAGCTCTGGCCTGCCATCTCCGTTTCTGACTCAAACTGTTCCCGCAGGTGCACAGAGTACGTAATTCTACGTTATGTTCAGTTTAATTCAGTATATTATTTTATTTTTAAATAAAGTAATGCATTACATTACTTGTTACTTCAGAAAAGTAATAATATTACATAATGTGCGTTACTTGTAATGCATTACCCCCAACACTGAAGATATTTTGTTCTGAAAATTGTGGGGTTTTGTGTACATATTTCCTGTATTAAAACTAATTTTAAAACAACACAGCTGGTGGTGTACAAAGACTGTACTGTGTTTGAATTGGGGGGGCTGGGGTGGTCCCGGACCTCCTAAGCATTAAGGGACCCCCTATAAAGCACAAAAGATAAATTAGGGGCAGGACTCAACATAAAGGACTGCCCGGTGCCAGTGTGTGAGACTCTTGGGCCTGTTTTGTCAGTGCTTCGCCCTCAAACACTAAAATATATTTTTTGCCTGTGCCCATTTGTCTGTTACCATCGAGACACATTTTAAGTCTCACTAATGTTAACTTCTCAGCAATGTCATGAGGTTTCTCTTATTATTGGTTGTTGTGGACACTGTTGCATGTTCTGTCAGCTGGTAGAGCAAAGAGATGTTAAGATGGCAGCAGCGCTGGCACCCTCTAATTATGAGGCCAAACGAAAACTTAATTATGTAACATCCTGGAAGCAGACATTTACTTGGGTAAAACACGCCGTAAGAAAGATGCAATGTTTGGCAGTTTGCCGTAAGTTTCCAGGTAAAAACCTTTTCTGTAGGAACAAGTAACTGTCGTAATCAAAAAAGCTGATAGCACAAAGTGTGCATGGTGCCTAAAACCTTTTCTTCTTCAAAATTATTTATTTATTGCAATGTTTTTGAAGCTTTAATAAAATTGCCTTGACAGTCTACTTACTGAAGTACTGAAATGAAATATCCCGTTTTGAAGTTAACACACCCTGAGTATAGGTGAAGTAAACGGGAAAGCAGCACTGGACCAAACCACTGTGATGCAAGGGAGGGGGCACCAAATGTTTCTAAACTTACAATGCATTTGTGCCCTATTTGTATTGTTTTCCCACTTACACAATTATTTAAAGTACATATCTTTCTATTATTTATAAAAGGCTTGGTTTGCATGATAGTTTTAGGGGACAACCCTTATAGATGGAGGACCTGTCACGAGTTGTCATGCTTCCAAGTTTAGCTAGGGTTGTCAATGACCTAAAATGTATTTGGCAGCCCACAGTTCCCTCTGGTGGTGCACAGCATCCATAACACAAACTCACAAAATACATAGGTTATTGAAGACAAAAACACATATTTTCTCTCAAACTGCCTTTTGTATTTGCAAAGCGTTCCACATACTGGATTTCTTTGGTTAAATATGGCACAAAATTCACTCCATACCCCCTTGCTCCATATTTTATTGAACATATTGGGCCACAGATTTCCTTTCGTAGAAAATAAACCAACAGCCATATTACAAATTATTGTAACATCATTTACAGGGTTACAGTAAATGTACATTTATACAAAATCCAAAGATTCACTCACAGTGGTCATGGCAGAGGATGCGGTATGTGTGCATGAATGATGGGTTTACACCAGTAAAAGTGTGCGCATAACATTGGCCCAATCCACAGTCATATATTCGTAACACAACAAAAAAGACTACACTCTAAAAAATGCTGGGTTGTTTTTAACCCAGGGCTGGGTCACTATTGAACAGAACACACTGCCGGGTTAAAATGACCCAACTGATGGGTTGTTTTAACCCAATTGCTGAGTTATTGTCAATCATCCATGTTGAAACAACCCAGCAGTTGGGTTAAAATAACCCAGCAGTTGGGTAATTTTAACCCGGCAGTGTGTTCTGTCCAATAGTGACCCAGCCCTGGGTTAAAAACAACCCAGCATTTTTTAGAGTGTAAAGGACTGAAAGAGAAAGAATTATTTGACACAGTACAGTTCAAAATATGTATAAGAAGAACAAAAAGCAAGAGTTTTATATATATTTATAGATATTAACATATGTACATTTTTCATACAACCTTTTCATTACCAGTTCTCTGTACATTACAGTAATGACACATATTTAAACAAAAAAAGTACAGGCTACGGACTTAAATTGACATTGCTTTGTGTTAACGTATTGTCATTTCCCTTTATTAGTGCCTGGTACTGTATTGATGCAGGGCAATTTCATTACAAGGTGAAGAAAGAAATGATGCTGCTTACAAAATATTTTCATACTTTAAGAATTTCAGTTTTTAAGTTTTTAAGTAAAATAACTGCCCAAGTTGCACAGTTTAGGGTAAGTTAAACACAGAATACAGAGATGGAGTGGCACATACAGACAATGAGCAACCTATAGCCTATTATGACCAGAGAAGAAAAAGCCAAAGGTAAAAATAACCTGACAAGAGCTTCTGTAGACAGGTGAAAAGTGTTTAGATGTGGAAGACCAGTAGACAAGTTAAAAGGAAGCACATTCACTTTGATAGAGAGAGAGCGAGCGAGCGAGAGACTATGCCACAGTGTTAAAGTGTCAACTCAACATCTGTTTTGGGTTGAAAATGCGCTCCAATAACTGTAAGTACTGAGAAGAAACAAGCAAACATGTATTCTGTAAAATACTTCACATTAAAGTGTAAAAATGTGTCAAGATTAAAAAAACACACCAGTTTGTAAAAATCCAATAGAGGAAACTGTGAAGTCTGTGAAGTCCAAGCTCATACTGTTAACTGTACAGTATATCTTCACCATAACACTAAAATTCGAATAAAATGGACAAAACTGTATTATTATTAATTAAACATATTGATAATTAAATCCACAAATTCCTATTATAAAGCATATTAAAATGTGAAATTGTCCTTTAGTTTCATAAGCTGCCTTTTTGTGTGTGTGAAGCAAGTATACAAGTAATAGCATTAGGAAAAGTAAAAGGAAAATGGGGGGACTTAAAAAAACATCACATACTGCATGATGAAAATGAACTGCAATATTTACTAGTGACTAAAGAACACATACTAGCATTGGGAATGAAGCTAATATCAGTAGGTAAAATCTGGCCAATCTGTCAGCAGACTGTGATATGCATGCGTGAACAGAACATACTGTGTGTAGTACAACACTGCATTACATGTTAAGGTGATTGACATGTAAATTGGAAAGTGATGATAATAAGTATAAAACAAATAAATAAAACCCATAAAAAGACAATATTTTATACAAAAAAAGCATACTGAACCAGTACTGGTCACTTTGTTTCATATTTCAGAGCTGCCAGCTCAAAATCCATTATATGGATCATTCCTCATTACACATGCGTAACTGTTTTTCCTTTTTTTCCCTATTAGTTCACAGTCTTTTTTAAATGCACACTTATCCTGGTTGCATTTATGTGATGAATGTGGTTCAGATTCCATATCATATAAAAAAGAGGGCAAATAAAAATATTGTTCATGAAGTCACTAGGGCAGCCCGTCCATTTACAAAGAGAGATTTAATCCACAAAACAGCGATAAGAAAAACAAACTACTTGAAACAACTGCATGAAATCATATGCAATAGTGGCTACATTTACATGTAGGCCTATGGACATCCCTGGTATTCTGTATGTTTATTATTGTCATACCAAACATGATGATATTCTGACCGCATTATGTACAGTCTTCTTTTATATACTGTATTGTAATATTCAAACTTTTAATAGTATAATGGGTGCACTTAAAATTAACATAATAATCTTTAGGGTAATGTACGTACAGTACTGTGCAAAAGTCTTAGGCCACCATGATACCATTAGATTTTTTTTGCAATGTTATAGTGTCCCCGAGGACAACGATACAAACAGACCCAGTCCCGGTAGATGTGAAAGTCGGCACACCTCTGATCTACTGGCCGTCCTTCAACGTGATGCCCAGCTGATGCCTGACCAACGATCACCGGCAGAACCCGCTTAATCTCCGCTAAATCTCCTTATCCGTTCTCCCAATGGTTTTTCCCTCCAAGGACTTATTTTTCCTCGGATAAAAGCTCGGGGTTTTTTTTATCCTAGGGGGTTTTTCACCCCGGGGAGGCAGCCTTTTTAGGCTTTACGTAGCTTCCTCTTCTAGATAATATGGTACGTTCGCTTATAATATTGAGTCATAGCCGCAGCAAATTTAACTGCTTATGCTATCATGTATTTTGTTGTGCTATCTGTCGTTTTTCTGTGCTTTTCACTGCTTCTATTTATGTAAAGCTGCTTTGAAACAATTGACTTTTGTGAAAAGCGCTATATAAATAAAATTGAATTGAATTGATCATATATAACTATTTATCAGTCTCTTTATTAGAATACAACCAGAAAATACAGGAAATGTTTATGTAGTATAAAAAACAGTATAAAAGTATAAGCTGAAGTGTCAAGTATTAAAATTAAATCCTAATTCAGTCTCCTCAAAAAAAATCTCAAGATGTGTTTTGTGCCAAGAGAGGTCAAACTAAATACTGACTGATGCCTGAAGAAGACATTCAGTTCTGAAAATTTTTTGTTTTTAATTTTGTGTACATATTTCCTGTATTGTCTGTTTGTATCTTAATAAAAAGAGTGAAAAATAAATATGGATGGACATTAAAACTTTGCCGAAACATCAAAGACTTTTGCACAGTACTGTATGTCATTACAGTTTTTGCTGAGGGTGCAATTTTTTTGCCAGGTCGCTCAATAAATCGGATTATTTTCTTAAATGGCTAGTAAGCGATACAGTATATAAATAAATGTATAAAGCATTTTACGTTTATGGCAAATTTTGTATGCTGCTATTGTCCATTAAAAACAGTTGTCCGTTGAAAATACTTCAGCAAACATTTCCATAGGTATAAGAACTGTGACTTGTGTTTAATTTAAAATGCTGCAAAGTCACAGATAATACTGAAATATAAACACATTTATGAATACTTGTTTTTTGCTGTGAAATAATTGGCCATTGGAAAGACTTCAGCTTGCCTATAGTGTGCTGGTGGTTTACTGGTGTGCAAAAGGCCTCGCTTTCCCATTTGGACACCTGTTTTTAATCTTCCCCAGATAAAGAGACCACTGCTGAGCTCTGGATATCTTTTTGAGAACCAAGTAAAGGGTCCCATGTGCACAGAGTCAAACCTCCACAGACTGGATCTGGTTCATTTGCGCCCGCATCATCTGAATGCTGTTAAGGATCTTCTTCTGGTGGCCGGCTAATGTCACTCCCACCCTCAGGATATCACTGTGATGACAGACAGAGGACATTAGAATATCAACCGCAATAAACAGACCAGACGAGATCAGATTTACGGTAACACGGCTCCGGCCTGGAGCATCTGCTCTTGTAATTCAATAATAAAAATGAGCATGAAGAAGACTGAGAAAACATACTCCATGGTCATTTGAGACACAGCTTCAAAGGTGGCGAGATCTTCATTGGCAAAGTTCTCCTTGTATTGGCCCATTTTGATGGCGTCCAGCCACTCGTCCACTGTGCTGAAGCTGGAGAAGTCAGGTGTGCTGCGGTCCAGCAGAGGTAGATGAACGCTGTGAAGCACACACAGAAACACACAGCTTCAACATTTACATTATAATACAATAAACCTTATTTATTTGACATATTTTGTCATATGCTAGTCTAACCTGTGCTCAATTTCTTACCCTGAGGATAGTGGGGTGGTGGCCTTCAATGTGCCAGGATTACGGATCATCTTATCCAAAGTGTTGACGATCTGACTGAATTTTGGACGATTGTTTCTGTCCTTCTGCCAGCAGTCCAGCATTAGCTGGTGCAGTGCATTGGGACAGTCCATAGGAGAAGGTAATCTATAGTCTTGATCGATTGCATTTATGACCTAAAATGTGTAGGGAAATATCCAGTTAAACACATACATGTAATGCCTAACATCACCGTTTGTCAAATTTATAACTACAGTATAAACTACAGTGTTTCATGACATTATTCATCCACTAGGGGGCAACCTTTTCAAGCTCTTTATGAACCTGGCATACGCTTTTCTTATCCTGAGCTTGATTCATTGTGATCTTAAAATATTTACACAGATATTCAGTATTGATTACATTCAATCTGGTCATGTAAATATACAAGTAAGGAAATTCGTACATCTTGATTGCTCATGTCCCAATACGGCCTCTCTCCATAGGACATGACCTCCCACATCACGATCCCGTAACTCCACACATCACTGGAGGAGGTAAACTTCCTATACTGGATGGCTTCGGGAGCGGTCCATCGTATTGGAATCTTCCCTCCCTGTGTAAACGCTAAATTTAGTTAGGGAGTACAGTACAGGATCTGAACACAAAGCGCATTAAGTATTAATCAAGCATGCACTTTGGTAGTATAGTATCTATTAAACATGCTTACCAGAGCACTTGTGTATGTGGGATCGGACGTGTCATCTTCCAGAAAGCGGGAGAGCCCGAAGTCGGATACTTTGCAGACTAGATTGCTGTTAACCAGGATGTTGCGGGCAGCCAGATCGCGATGTACATAATTCATATCACAGAGATACTTCATGCCAGCTGCGATGCCACGCAAAATGCCCACCAACTGAATTACTGTGAATTGGCCATCATTTTGCTATGAGGAAAAACAAAGAATGGCACATAAAACAGATGCATAGGTATGAATTGTAGGTATAGGTGTAGATGTCTCTAAATTATAAAAAATTAACAATAATTTTCAGCCTGTTAAGCATAAAAAACATCTTTGTGTCCTATGGCAAAGCATATGGACCTTTACATTTCTCGGTTCAGCTGTGCCTCCAATTAGACACATCTGGGCCCGACCAAATGGAACCCGTGGTCAGCATAAAGCAGCAAAAGGACCCATGTAATTTCTGTGACATAAACCTTAGTGAAATGGTATCAGCAAAATAATCAAACTTTTTATATTTTTTTTTCAATTTTTTTTGCATATAAAGTTACATAAAATTAAAACTATATACTTTCTGTGTATCCTGAACGTAACTAACTAAAAATCACGCAGGTGAATGCTAGACTAAACTGAATACAATGCAATTTTTATAAAAAGCAAACTATACTTATCATATTGATCTTGTTTTTAGGTTCTCTACATTATTTACTTAAAAAAGAAACAACAACTTTTCTTTGCATGCAGAGATAACGGCACATACTCGAAGGAATGAGTCCAGTGATCCATTCTCCATGAATTCTGTAATGATCATAACCGGGATGCTCTTGGTCACCACTCCTTCCAGGTGGATGATGTTCGGATGGTCAAACTGGCCCATGATGCTGGCTTCACTCAGAAAGTCTCGTCGCTGTTTCTCAGTATAGCCTGATTTCAGAGTCTTTATAGCCACCAGCATCTCCCTCTTGCTAGGAAGTCTGAGACTTCCACTACATACCTCTCCAAACTCACCTAAGAGACAAAAACAAAGCATGAAGACTAGTTAAGTACATTATATTTAACATGGGATTCATTTAGCTGAAAGTAAATAAATTAGTAGTCCAGACGGTTGCCAGTTTGAGTCTCATGGCAAGCAAGTGTTTATAACTTGCAGTGCTTATGTTCACTACTTACCAGGATGGGTTAAATACAAAGATCACATTTCGAGTATGGGTTACCATACTTGACAATCATGTCACTTTCACTAAACGAAAGGTTGTTTGCTTTTTTATTAAAATTGTAAAATGAGTTCCAGACTTTAGGGAAAGTGGATTAAAGTACTTCTTGTTGTGAACAGTGATATTCACCTGCTCCAATAACCTGCTCGATCTTCACACAGGACGCGTCTATTTCTTTGGCGAACTCGCGCACTGCCTCATTGGGGTCCTCGTATGTAAAAGGATCAATGTAGATCTTCATTCCTGGAGACACTTGGAAAAAGAAACAGGAGCTGCAGTTTATGCATTAAAAATACATTGAGTCTTTAGACGCAGCACAAAACGACCCACAATTTTACCTTTTATTAGATTTAAAAATAGTGCTGGGCAAAGATTAATCGCGATTAATCGCATACAAAATAAAAGTGATTTTTGGCATAATATATGAGTATGTGCTGTTTGTAATTATTATGTATAAATAAATACACACACATTCATGTATGTATTTAAGAAACATTTACATGTTTATATATATTTATTTATATTTTTATATATTCTATATTAAAAATAAATGTAAAAAAATTATATATAAGTAAAACAATTCTGAAATGAATATATAAATGTGTGTGTGGTTAAATATACACAATAATTAGACACAGTACACGCACATATATTATGCAAAAAATCACTTTTATTTTGTATGCGATTAATCGCGATTAATCTTTGCCCAGCACTATTTAAAAAGCAACATTTCCCCTTTAAAATGAATTTATAACAAATCACCTGCTTTCTTAACTCTAACTAGGAATTATACATTCGACTAGAGAAATATGTATGTTTAAAGGGTCACTCCACTTTTTTTGAAAATATGCTCATTTTCCAGCTCCCCTAAAGTTGCGATTTTTTTAGGCCGATATGGAGGCGCAGTGATATTACGCAGTGCCCAAAAATAGTCCTCTGCTATTGAAAGTTACCAAGGGGACTATTTTCAGGCGCTGCGTAATATCATTGCGCCTCCTGCAGCCATGTTACGGCAGCGAAGTCCTTGATTATTACACAATAATGAGAGTATAGTTCCTAGCCATATCTATCTAGAAAATCGCAACTTTTCATTTTCTGTCGCTCTAAGTACACAATGTAACTACAGAAGAGTCAAGTTTTAAATGGGAAAAATGTCAAAACTCTTTGGATATTTTTGAGCGCGATGCTAATAGACTAATCAGATTCAATGGATTGTGGTTTTCAAACTGGGGGCCGCGAGATGGTGCCAGGGGGGCCCCAGTTTTATGACATTTTATAAAATACATTCATTTATCGTGAATTCTGTGTAATTAAACATAAAAAATAATAAGCCAGCTAACCAACAGCACTACTAGGTATAATTTTATATGTTTTGTTTAATTCAAATATTACATTTTAAAACTGTTTTTTTGTCATAAATTTTCTTTCGGGGGGCCGCGAAAAAATGCACTGTACACAAGGGGGGGCCGCACGCTGAAAAAGTTTGGGAACCACTGTGCTAAGCTATGCTAAAAGTGGTACCACCAGACCCGGAGATCAGCTGACTGGATTCCAAAACTGTAAAAATCAAATGTTTAACTCTAGGGGAGCTGGAAAATTACATGTTTTCAAAAAAAGTGGAGTGTCCCTTTAATACTACAATGCTAAATTATCTTGACAGAATGAAGCATCTATAAAGGTTGGATCACTGATTTTTAGATGATGTTCCTCATTTGAGTATACATAAACCTTATTATTTACACTTTGGTAGCACTTTATTTTACAGTATGTGTACTTACAGTACCTTGTACATACTGTACTGTACTGTAAAAAGTGCTACCAACACTTCATTATCCTGATTTGTTCAAAGTCTCACAAACAGTTATGCATATTTTATAAACCAGATTATTTGGAAGTTTAAGGATTAATAAACCTACATACTGTATCAATAGCTCAGTGATAAAGCTTAGTGTTAGCAACGCAAACAGTCATAGGTTCGAACCCAAAGAACACACATGCTGATAAAAATGTATACCTTGTAATGCACTGTAAGTCACTTTAGACAAAAGCATCTGTCAGATGCATAAATGTATATGTAAATGTGAAAATAACACACTACTAAACAAAATAACAGAGTAGGAGAATACAGTGCATGTATTAGACAAGTGAATTACCTTCTGGCTGAAGAGATGAAACAGAAATAATCATGCTTTTTGTGTGTTTGTAGATGCTGGGGAATCTTAAGTGCAGGTTTTACTATTGCCATATGGGCCAATTCCATTATAATGTAGTGTGGTGTCGGTATACAGTAAACACGTTGAAATTGTGACTGATGCATTCCGGTGTTGTGCTTTGGTTTTAAATGTGTGTTTACACGTGCTGAGCACTGCTCTGCTGTTCCCATTTAATGACTTGGGTCTCTTGTTTAATAAGAGCTGAGGAAATATTACAAGCACAGACTAAATCAGAAAGGCTGTATCTATTGTACTGACGTGTTTATTATGGGTAGGAGAACAGAGGTTAGGTCAAGTATCGAATGGTTACTCACTGTGGCCGCTGGTGTAATGCTGAAGTTTGTCTGTGTATTCTGAATCTGTCCTGTCACTGCCCCTGCTGATGAAAAAAGTCAGAAAAGTGCTTAAAACACTTTGTTACAGCTTTACTTTACTTGAAGATGATACAAAACGTCTGTTGTTTTATTTTATTTATTCTGGATTTTGATTACCAACAGACTTACCGACTACAGACAATAATGAGCACAACCACAGCGATGAGAAAAACAACGCCAGCAGCAGCCGAGCCAATAATAAGAGGCAGCTTTTCCTGCAGGCTGGAGTTATATTCCTCTTCAGACATAGACATGGCAGACACAAAAAATAGGTCAGAAAGATTTTTACTTAAATAACAAAAGTTATGTTTTTTTAAAATAATATGTCAATGTCCTTGCTTATTGTATGAATTGCATAAAAAAAAAGAGTCAAAAGCAACTTTAGGAGTTTTTTTTTACCTCTAGGGCACGGGTCTCCAACCTTTTTAGTGAGACAGGGCTACCACAATGGATAAAACAATCTGGAGGGCTACTTTTGATATATACTTGTTTATTTTATTTTATTTTACTTTTTTAGCCAAGCTAATATAAAAAGATTACGTGCGGGCAACCTTGTCCCCTGATTTTTCCTTTTTTCCTTTTAATAATGTAAAGCTGCTTTCAAACAATTAAAGTATTGTAAAAAGCACTATATAAATAAAATTAAATTGAATGCATACTCTGATGTTATTCACTGTTAACTCTTTCCCAGCCATTGACAAGTTATATCGTCAATTAATAGAACCACGTGTTTCTGATGAATTTTTATGTTAATTTGCAATACCTTGATCATCCACTAGATTGCGAACTTACCCAGTTTATAAAAAAAACTGAAGCCAAAACGTTATTTACTAATTTTAAAGTCTATGTATGATTTGATAATCTGATCTCTTACAAAAAAACTTCACAAAAATGCACTTATTTCAGCTTTTTGATAAATTATTGATATTTTAAAAGAAAAAATACCCATATATAAGAGAAAAAATATAGATCTCCCATTTTGTATATTCGTTTGTTTGTTTAAAAGCAGATGGTCTGTTCTTTCATTTGATATATTTGTGTGTCAAATTGATATATTTGTATGCTGGGAATGAGTTAACTGGGGTGCAGGGCTGTTATGGTAACGGTTAAAGGTGCAGTGTGTAAATTGTAGCAGCACCTAGTGGTAAGGTAACGAATTGGAACCAATGGCTCAGCCCACTGCTCACCCCTCGCTTTTGAAATGCATAGAGAAGCTAAAGTAGCCGCCACCAAAAAAACATGTCATCGTCGCAGACAAAAATGTTTGTCTGTTAAGGGCTTCTGTAGAAACGTGGTGGCACAAAATGGTGACTTCCAAGTAAGGGGTCCCTCGTGCATGTATATAAAAACATCTTATTCTAAGGTAATAAAAACATAATTTATTATTAAAAGGTCTTTATACACACATGATAATGTAGTTTTGTATATTATATTGCATTGCATTTCTGTCAAGAAATCCTTCTAAAAATTACACACACCAAAAATGTTCACCAAGTTGTCTACTCTATGTATTATGACAGATATTATATTTTATTTATTTGTATGAGACCTTTTTATTTCTAGAAATATTGAATACACAATATGACAAATAATGCAGGAACCCCAAAATGCTACATTTTGTTGATTTAGCGCTGTACTGCAATCGCAAACAATTGGCGGGACTGGCTGGCAGCCGACATCTAACTCCAGATTATACAGTCAGCATTTTGTGTTTGGTAAGCCCTCAACTAACCAAATAAATTCGATGTGCTGTGTTCGCTGCCAAGACTCGCACCAATATGGTATGAGTCTTCACGCATTCCGGAAGTGATGTCTTTGAAACCCATGAAAAAAGACTGGATCACATATTTCTTATTTAATTCACACTTGATTCTTATTCAATTCAACTGACAATTATTTACATTCGACGTTTACGAGTTTGAATGAGTGAATTAATTTATGAGTGTTGGCAGGCGTTCCACACATTCATTTACATTAATGGCTACTAAACAAATCTATGCGTCACCTATCAAAGTGCTCCTGCTGTCAAATGTATATTTTGCATTTTAGTCACAAATGAGCATTCAAAGTGTAAGTTGCTAAACTGAGTTGGCCTGGGAAGGAGGAACATGCGATTTCTTGACCATGTCAAATGTTTCTGGCATTGCTCGTGTCACAAAGATCTCAAGTTAATGCTACTTCGGGAAAGAATTGAATGTGCCAGATTGTGCCAACTGATCAAACCAATTGTAGAAAATTTTACTGAACTACAGATTATGGCATTCATTAAATTATTTGACCTGGCAATCCAGAGTGTCAAAAATTAGTTTAATACCTTCAGTCATTGTTTGGAAGTACATCTTTCCACTGAAGCGGCCAAAGCCAGCCACTGTACGGGCGCGCACCTGGAACACGTAGATGGTCCCTTGCTTCAGACCCTGAATAACTGCTGTGTTGGTTTTACTCCGTAGTAGAGAAGAGTTTGACTCGGCCGTATTCTGATAGATCAGATATCAGCGTACATTAAAATGCACACATGTGACCCTATCTGACTAAAGTCTCATCAACTAATTATA
Organism: Paramisgurnus dabryanus; assembly: GCF_030506205.2. NCBI lineage: Eukaryota > Metazoa > Chordata > Actinopteri > Cypriniformes > Cobitidae > Paramisgurnus > Paramisgurnus dabryanus. The sequence continues at coordinate 16,259,038 of NC_133357.1, read as the reverse complement.
ATTATTCAACCCAACTGCTGAGCATTGTTACAATTTAATTTAATTTCATTGCATGCAATTAATTCAATTTAGTAAAATGGAAGATTATGGATCCATTTGCTTTAGGAATATAATATCATTTATGTTTGGCAATAACTGGATCGAGATGCAGACATACTGCAAGTCAAGTATTTTAATTTTGTGAGAAAGGAACTAAATCTTAATCAGTAACTGATTTACCTTTTCATAATATTGAAGCTCATAGTCCAAAATGACTCCGTTGGGCTGATCTGGTTGCGACCAAGACAATGTGATACCATCCACAGTTCGACTGACCTGATGCATGATGGACACAACAGACGGAGCTGTAGAGAAATAAATACAAAAAGTATACATAGGAGAAATTTATGATATAGGCTGTAAAAATAAAGCATTGTGTTTGTAAGACCATAATAATACAGACTTATAAAGAAAGTTCACTGATTTTGCACCGACATCTGAAAGGCACCGCAACAGCATACAAATTTCCCATAATGCAACAGAGGATGACAAGCACAAATCCCAGAAGATTTCAACACCTTAAAGGTGACAGATATCACTGTCCGTTTCTGCAGCTAGGGCTTACAAACAAGCTGGCTCTCTTACAAGAATCTTTTCTGGCATTAGTAGTTTTGGGTATAGCCATTATATACTGTACAGCTCCAGGCTGACTCTGAAAAACCATGTAACACCTCATTATCATTTCCTAGCTCAGAGAAGCTAAGAGACAAGGGTAAAACTGGCAAACACTATGGCCGGTGGTAAAACTGCACTCGTGGTTTAAAGATCAAATTAATTATTTTGTGTTTAAACCACTCAGCTAACCACAGTTGTGGGCAGTACATGAGGTTTGCTAAGCGATTTTTTTGTAAGCCAAATTCTGATTCTCTAAGAATCTTTTTTGCATTTTACATACTTTTATCCAAAGCGCCTTCCAATACAAGGTATATCAGTGTTGCACTGCTAAAAATAATTGCACTATCTGAGCTAAAAGAAAACACTATTATGACCATTTTAATACTATAAAATTAATTTCACATGTCTGTTTATTAATGCTCAGATACAGAACCCTGTAAAGGGGGGTCGCACACCAGACGAGAAATTATGTTTTTTGAGGAAAACATTGCAGGATTTTTCTCATTTTAATGGACTTTAATAGAGCCGAACATTTAATACTTAACTCAACACTTAACAGTTTTTTTCAACGGAGTTTCAAAGGTCTATAAACGATCACAAACGAGGCATTAAGGTCTTATCTAGCGAAACGATTGTCATTTTTGACAAGAAAAATACAAAATATGCTCTTTTAAACTTTTCGTCTAGGTCTGATCCAGCACAACCTAACGTAAATGCGTAGTGATGTAGGGAGGTCACGTGTTACATATATAAAAAGCACATTTGCGGACCATTGTAAACAATAAACTGACATAAAGACATTAATTAGTATCAGTTGACATACAACAACGTAGGAACGGTCCTCTTTCAATACATTTGTAAACACTGGGGCGGAGTTTCGCGTTCGTCTTCTGTGACCTCTTGACGTATTGCGTGGGGTCACATCACGCATCACGACCTGATCTAGACGAGAAGTTGTGGTTTAAAAGTGGATATTTTTATTTTTCTTATCAAAAATAACAATCGTTTCACTAGATAAGACCCTTATGCCTCGTTTGGGATTGTTTATAGACCTTTGAAACTCCGTTGAAAAAAACTGTTAAGTGTTGAGTTAAGTATTAAATGTTGGGCTCTATTAAAGTCCATTAAAATGAGAAAAATCCTGCAATGTTTTCCTCAAAAAACATAATTTCTTCTCGACTGAACAAAGAAAGACATCAACGTTTTGGATGACATGGTGGTGAGTAAATTATCTGGATTTTTCTTTTAAGAAAATGGAATATTCCTTTAAATAGCGCAAGCCACTTTAAAATGCAAAATATACGTTAGCAGCCAATGCAGCGACCCCCTTTAGTGTGTCTGACATGTTTTCTTGTAAATGATAATTTTTTATCAGGCTCTTATGTTTAGGTTCAGTAATTTCACTTTTAACTCTTTCCCCGCCATTGACGATTAATATCATCAATTAAGAGAAAACATTTGCATAAAAAAACATGTTCCTGATTAATTTTTAAGTTAATCTGCACTTAAACAATTTAAGAAAAAAATGAAGCCAAAACATTTTAAATTCTGTGTTTGTTTTTGATAATCGTTCTGAATCTGATCTCTAACAAAATTCCTTCACAAAAAAACAATTATTTCAGCTTTTTGCTAAACATTTTTTTTAAGAAAAATACTCATATTTAAAAGTTTATAAGCAGAGAAAAAAATATAGATAGGATGAACGTTTTTTCCCATTTTATTTGTTTGTTTGTTTGTTTATTGTTGGTTTGAAAGCAGAGGGTCTGTTGAACAGACTCTGTTCTTTCATTTGATATATTTGAATGTTTATATATTTTTAGAAAAAAAAATCCTGAAAGGCATTTTGTGAAACTTTTGTGAAAACCACAAAAAATGCTGGCTGGCAACTTTTCAAAAAATGGCTGGCGGGGAATGAGTTTATGGCAATGAAAAGGCTACTAGTCAGTATTTGAAATGCCATATTTTCACAAATGTCACTTTAGTCATTTAATTGGTATTAAACTCTGGCTGTCTTTCATTGCCATTATCCCTTGCAAAAATCTCCAAGTCTGTAGTCACTCTTCACTTTCACAGGGTCGAAAATTCCTTCAATATCCTAATATATTTTAGCCTGGGTGCCAGCCGATCTTAGCCCCGCCCACAACATTTTGAGAACGGGAAGATCGGTCTGGAGTTTCTTCGTTGAGGAGCTACTATGCTAGACCCAAAGCTGATCGAACCAATCAAATTGTCAGGGCGGGCTTTATACGATGGACAGATGATCAAGAGTAACGCAATGAATCACGTCACCAAAGAGCGCGTGTGTTTAATCTGTTTAACGAAATGGCTGCCGCTGTAGAATTCAGATGTGTGGATTCTGACATTGAGTCTGTTCTAAAAGATATCGACAGAGCATTGATTTTAAAAGAGGAACAGAGAATCCTCTTTTAGAATCCTCAAGAAATTGGTATCACAGCGATGCAACTCGGCGTGCATGACAAGATGGATATAATTAGCGGTCGTTGCCAGCTTCTTTTCGGAAGCCCGGAATCGTGGTTGCTGAATAAGTGGAGGGACATGCTAGGCTCCGATATTTTCAAGCCAACGTAATGGGTATCGTCATGGATGAAGTTCACCTAACGTACAAATGATAAGAGATAGTCTTACTGTATGACTTAGTAAATACTTAATGTTGTGATATAAACGAAATGTTGTAAACATAGTAGGTGTTGATGTACGTTCGCTAACTCAGACTTAGTATAATCACAATGTTAGTGTCATTGTAGCGAAATAACTAGCAGTTCGGTCAGGCTGCAAAGACGTAATTTCAACATACTCCGTTGCTCTGATTGGTCATAGGTCTATCCAATTGAGTGCAGAGGCATTTTTCGGTTGAGACACGCCTCATAATTATAGCTCAATGGAGCGGTATCAGACTCAAATTCTGACTAGAATTGAGTATGGAAACGTCAGGCTAAATATATTCAGTAAACCTCCTTAAACCGGGTAAAAAAATATGTGACATACTGTACACACAGCCTCAATTCTTAAATTATTCTTCCGTGTACTCTGAAAAAAATGATTCATTCAATTTACTCAATTTTTTTAAGGTAAGTGGTTGCAATCAATTTATTTAAGCTACATTTAAACACAAAAGATTAGTAAAGGAAAGTAAAATAAAAACCTTTTGTTTAAATGTAGCTTAAATAAATTGATTGCAATCACTTACCTTAAAAAAAGTTAGTAAATTGAATGAATCATTTTTTTCAGTGAACTTTGCTAAAAACTGTGCTGGCATTTAGTGGAGTCTGCCAACAAAGCAATATTTCGAAATGGCTTGATTAAGCGAATTTGAAGCAAAATTATTTGATTAAAGTGTAACACATGCCGAGAGCATTCGGTCAACATCATTATCGTATGTTTGACAGTGGTGGCGCTTAGAGGCTTATGCATTTGAGCTCTTCATTTATAGTTGGCATAAAATTTATGGCTTATTGCTTGTACTGTAGAGTTCACAGCCTTAGGTTGTTATTGTAAGCGCTCTTCTATAGCACCTGCTGATCAGACTCAGAGATCAGCGTAAAATATGTCTTTTCTTGTTAGTTTCACTGTAAACATCAGTCTTGAACATGTGTTATTTTCAACAAGCTGAACAAGAACAAGCCCTTTGTTTTGATTTATGGCATTGAATTAGACAATGGTGTGCAAGAAGGACATGATTGTTTGAGAGCTGAGCGTGCTGATGTGTATGTTGGAGAGAAGCAATCCAAACAAGAGCAGGAGTGACAGATGAGATTAGACTAGCACTTCAAGAAGAGGATGAACCATTTCAAACAATCACGGAATTCAATTTATCAGACACATGTAACATTTTAACCCCCATTAATTGCAAATTAAAATGTTGAGCTCTACTGACAGTGTTAGATTCTGGGTCATTACCAGAACCGCATGAGATCTGTGCATGCACAGCTCCACAGAAAGCTTTGCATCTACACATCTCTCTCCTCTTTCGTGTGGTTATTAAATATTTTAGTGA